>NC_065573.1:31275909-31578939 GCF_937616625.2 Mercurialis annua | reverse complement strand
AGAGCAAAGCCAAACACTATAGTGGAGTAGTTAATGTCCTCATAATTCTCTTGTAAATTGCTCATTTTCCACCATATTGGTTACTTTGCTATAAAATCAGCTGCTTCATGTATTTGAAGAATATCTATTACTAGTCTTACATCCGTGACTACTATAATTTTTTCATTTTTCTATAAATTCTGATTTAACATTAATACATTTAAATAATAGTTATAATTTAGATTAATCTTAAATTAAGAATCTTTAGAGTAATGATTAATAAAAAAAAATTATAAATTAAAAAGACGTAAGATTAAAAAGTTCACAAATTGAAATAAGTATCATTTTTATTTTACTTATACTTTTAAAATTATAAAAAATTAATAATCTTAGAAATATGTTTTTTTGTAATTAAAAATTTAAATAAATAACCTATAGAAATTGAAAATTCATGAAAATATAAATTAATTTTAAAAGAAATATACTTATAAAAATTATAAATTTTATAATTAAAATAAAACAAATTAATTAATATTTTATATAAATTAGAAATTTATGAGAATACAAATTAAAAACTTAATAAATTTGAAATTCATGAGAATATTATGTGAATGATTTTTTTTTTAAAATAATAACCTTTATAATAGATATTAAATAGTAATTTAGAAAATAGTAGGAGTATTATCTTTTATAGTAACAAAGTTAAAAATAAAGATGAATACGTAAGTTATACAAATTACCAACTCATAACAATATAAATTGTTTTTAGATTAAATATTTTTAAAATTGGAAATCACATAAGTAGTTTATTTAAGAAAAAAAAGGTCAGTTTCCAAAAAAAAAAAAAGCTTAATCACCAAAAAAACACCCCCACCTTTTAGCCCTTTTTCAGTTGCACCCTGACATTGCAATTTTATCAGTTGCACCCTAATTTGCACTTTTGAGTTTCAATTCCACCCTCAAAATCAAATTGGACTCTTTTTCACTCGGGAAAAATTCATAAAAACCCTTATAAAGTACTTATTTGAACTCTTTTCCACACAAAAAATTAAAAATGGATGACTTATTTTAATTTTTTTCAAATGGAAAAGAGATCCATTTAGTACTTGAGGGTGGAATTGAAAACCAAAGATGTGAATTAGGGTGCAACTGACAAAATTGCAACGTTATAGTACATCTGAAAAGGGGCTAAAAGGTGGGGTTTTTTTTTGGTGATTAAGCCAAAAAAAATAAGGTCATTCATATCTTTCTTTCTTGTAATTTAAAGTGACTGTCCATCTCTATCACATTTATTTTCTAAATTTCATATTCAAATTTGTCTTCAATTTAAATCAATGACGTCCGAAATTTTACTATTGGTTGTTTCTCTATTTTCAGACAATCAATTTCTTTATGAAGTAATTTCCTTACAAAATCTTTGAAATAATTTTGTTATAGAAGTCATAATCCAAACTAAATTTGAAAACCATATTAACTTTGATACCAACTATTGCAACATTGATATATGATGCTCTGATACTAATTATTGTAACCGGTAGCGATCAGATTGTTATATGCATCAGAATCAAAATCATTTATTAGATATATAATTATAGAGTTAATCAACCAATAACAATATAAAAAAATAAACAAATAACACAAGATATTTACGTGGTTCAACAATTACGCTTATATCCACAGATAAAAGAATTGAATCATGCACTAATCATCAAAAATAGAACAAAATTGGTGTTCAATGACCAAAATAAAAACGACTCTAGTAAATATGTTCTTATAAAAAAGAGGTAGTGCATAAGGTGTTTAACTATCTATAAGTTATAACCCAAAAGAGGTAGGATTAATTTATACCTTTTCTACGACTTAAGTGGCAAAATGCCCACTCAACTTGTAAGTAATGGGCAATTTACACATAAATTATCTCTCCATTCTGATAGTTATGTGATTTCTAAGCAAATCGAATCTCTATGGCATCAGAAATCAAGAACCACTTGGAATTTAAATGGAGATAGGAATACTAAATTTTTCCATCCGGTTGCTTCTGCTCATTCTAGAATGAATTTGATCTCTGAAATTACGGTGAATCAGTCTAGATTTTTGACCCCTACAGATATTAAGGAGCAAGCTTTTTTGTTTTATAGAAACTTGTTTAAACAATCATCGGCGGTGGAATTTTCTTTGGACAGTTTGGAGTTGCATTCTTTGACGGATTCGCAAGCTGCTAGTCTTTCAGCAACCTTTGCTGAAGAGGAAATTTATCAGACTCTTTTGAGTTTGGATGATAATAAGGCTCTGGGTCCGGATGGCTTCAATTTTTTCTTTTACAAAAAGGCTTGGCGTATATTTTGAAACAAGATATTTTGGAGATCTTCTTCAACTTTCATCGCTCTGCTGTCTTCCCTCCTGGAATTAATACAGCATTTTTGGTCTTGATTCCTAAAATAAAGGAATTTCTGATATTGCAGATTTTAGGTCTATTAGCTTGATCAACGGAATTTTCAAGTTACTTTCAAAAGTTTTGGCTAATAGGTTGTCTCCTCTTCTCCCAGATATTATTTCGGCCAATCAGTTTGGCTTTATTAGAGGGCGTAGCATTCAGGATTGTCACATGATAGCTTCTGAGATATTCATCTCGCTTCTCAGCGAAAAGATCAAGTTTTCATGTTGAAACTAGACTTTCGCAAGGCTTTTGACAGTATCTCTTGGGATTTTATATTAAAGATGCTTGTGAAATTTAATTTCGATTCTACGTGGGTGAAATGGATCCGATCATTCTTTGATACTTCTCAGTTGTCGGTTTTGATTAATGGAAGCCCGTCTAAGAATTTTACAATGGGGAAAGGGGTTAGGCAAGGTGACCCTCTTTCACCCATGCTTTTCGTGCTTGCGGTTGAAGGCCTAAAAGCAATTATCTCTCAATCTATCCAGCAAGGTCTTTTTGATGGTGTTCATATTACATGTTATGAGGAACCGGTCTCAATTCTTCAATTCGCGGATGATACTCTATTGTTTATACCTAACAATTTGGATATGATTCGCAACCTTTTGCGGGTTCTTCGTTTTTTTGAGATTATTTCGGGTCTTTCAATTAATTATTCGAAGAGTTCTTTGTTGGGTATAAACATTGATGAAGATGCTCTTTTAATTGCTGCTGAAATTTTGCAATGCTCAACTGCTCACTTTCCTATTTCCTACTTGGGTCTTCCGCTCTCCATCAAATCAGTCCGCGCAACTCATTGGCAGCCTGTGGTTGAGAATTTTGCAGCAAAGCTTACCCTTTGGAAAGGGAAGCTCTTATCTCCAGCAGGTCGTCTGGTGCTTATCAAAGCTGTTTTGAATAGCTTACCAGTTTATTACATGGGATCCTTCGTTATTCCTCAGTCGATAGTTACTTCTTTAGATCGCTGTATGAAACGTTTCCTTTGGTGTGGAAATTCGGAAGGAAAATGGTTTTGTAAAGTTGCTTGGAGCTCGGTTTGTCTCCCTCTCTAATTAGGAGGTCTGAATTTAATTTCGTTCCGTTTTCAGAATCTTAGTTTACTTTGTAAATGGTTATGGAAATTTCGAACATCTCGTGGATCTCTTTGGTTCTGTGTTGTGACAAGCAGTTCTGGTATGTCTTCTTGGGATGATTTGGTTTCTTCTAATCATTCTCATCTATCCCATCAATGGAAAGGTATTCTCAGATTTTGTGTTAAAAATCAAGTTGCTTGGAGAGCTTTCAACGATTCGTTTTCTGTTCGTATCGGCAATGGCGAGTCTGCTTCGTTTTGGCATGATCGTTGGTGAGGAGCAGAATCTCTTCATTCTCAGTTTGGCGTCTTATTTAACCTATCAAGGAATCAGTTTTCTTCGGTCTCCCAACTGCTTCCTTCGTCAGCTGCTGCTCCTTCCTTTAGCTGGAATCGTCGTTTGAGAATAGGCGAGCAACAATTGTTGTTGGAGCTGCTGGATAAAATTAAAACAATCCACCGTGACATTCGCATACCAGATAAATTTTGTTGGAAAGGAAAGCTTGATTCCTTTAAGACTCGGGACATCTCTTTGCTGTTACAGAAAAATGCAGGCCAAGGATCATCTTTGAACAGCCCTCTTCTTCCTTTCATTTGGCGATGGAAGCTTCCTCCGAGAGTTCAGTTTTTTGGTTGGCTTTTAGCTCGTGATCGGATCTCTTCTTATGCTTTGCTGGCTGCTCGAGGTATGTCATTTTCTGAAAATGATAATTGTTTGGTTTGCAATGCATCGGAGTCTACTGTTCATATTCTTTTACATTGTCAATTTGCTTGGTAATTTTGGGGAGTCTTCATGAGAAAGTGTTACATGTTTTGGGTTTCTCCTCCTATGATGGATATATTTTTTGGTTATTGGAACTCTATCCCTCGTAGTTCCTTCAGAGAATTATGGCGTCTCATTTGGTTTTTCGGCATTTCGGAGTTGTGGAAAGCGAGAAACAATAGAGTTTTCAACAGCGTTTTTGTTACTTTTGATTCGTTGGTGATCACAACTATTAGGAAGGCGGTTATTTTTTATGTTTCTTTTCTTCCGCATTTTCCATATTCTGGAAATGACGTTATTCGGTGTTTGGATAATTTTGTAGACTCTATTTGATCCTTTAGGATCTTTGCCTTCCACTTTTTGTGGTAGTGCTTTATAAATAATCATTTATCCAAAAAAAAACATATATACTAAAGAATATATCGTTTGGTTTAATTGTTTTCTAAAGAGTCAAACAACATGTCATTCGGGTTTATAAAAGTAACAGAACAAAATTAAAAAGAAAAAAAAATCAAAACTTTTGGTTCCGCCACTTTTTGTAACAGTCTTTGATTAGATTCGGACAGTCAGACTATTCGCTCTGGCGACTAAAAATTTGCACCGTGAACCCTTGATATTCTAAGTATTATCATAATTCCGCGACTGATAACAACATACATCTGTATGGTACGATGCACAAAATATGTGCGTCCACTTGACCCTAGAATTTTTCTACAAAGCGAAAATGATGTAACAAAAGATGGTGCACCTATTAAATTGCAGCCATTATTATTTATTTGGTTTGGAAGCATTATTGAAATATAAAATACTTTCAACTATACAAGTTTCGCATCAGCTATTCATATTCCTATACGCTCTGTTGCATCCCTTTCTATCATTTTTTCTCTTTGTTTTATTGCGAGATGAAGAAGAAGATTTCTTGTTTTTCCATTTATGTGCTGATGATGGCGATGATATTGGTAGGAGCAGAGACCAGCCAAGCGGTGATTTGCAGCTCCGTGGAGCTAATCTCATGCACGGCGGCACTGGTCACCAACTCCGCGCCGTCGCGGCTTTGTTGCCGGAAAGCGATGGAGCAACGGCACTGTTACTGTGAGTTTCTTAGAGATCCAAATCTGAAGCAGTTCTTTTCCAACGCGGCCGATAGAAGAATTGCTAAAGCTTGTGGCCTGCCTTATCCTGTCTGCGGTTATCACATGTGATTCATTACTACTGCCATCTAATGTTTCTACCGCTAGACTAATGTTTTGTTTTTTTTTTGGAATATATGAGACTTTTAAATTAAATTACACTGCAACGTTGGTTTTAGGTTATAAATAGCTTTAATTCTACATTTATTGTTCTAATGTTCTTGATTGTTTAATGTTTTGCACATCTTAATTTGATTTTATTGTTGATCATTATCTATATCTCGATTTTATAACGATAAATTTAGATACAGTCGACCCTCTAATAGTTAATATTCTATAAATTAATAATTCTAATAATTAATAGAAAATTGAGAGAACCAACTTCGTTCCACGTCGGATAATTAATAATTCTATTATTTAATAATTAATAAAATTTAAAATATATTCTACATGAATATTAATTATTAGAGAGATTTTTGTAAAGAAATATATAACAATTGATGATTTATTTGAGACAATACTAACCTTAATTCATAAAGTGGAAGTTCAAATACCATCAAATTATGATTTTTTTATTCTTTTGACAATTTTTAAAAGAAGTTATTAGATAAACAAATTAAAGTAAGTAAAGTATCTTTAATATAAAAAGTATTAAAAATTATTTTATTTTATGCATACAATTTCTTAATAATTATTTTTTGGTTTGATATCAATTGATATTTTTTAAATTGAATATAAAATTGTTTCTTTTAAATTGAGTGATTGTAAAATATATTTAGTTAGTTTTTTTATAATATAATATTAATATTAGGTCTATTAATGTAGATGCTTTAAAATATCTTTTATAATTTTTTTATACAAATTCAATAAATTAATAATTCTAATAATTAATAAATTTTTGATCCACCATGTGTATTAATTATCAGAGGGTCGACTGTATTCTTATGTACAAATTATAATATTTGGTAACGCAAGCAACATATAAAATAGATTAAATAAGAATTAAAAAAATAAATTTTTGACAGATTAAAATAATACTTAGTATAAAATATGAAGAAGAAAAGTAGAATTTTAATGACTATCATCATAGGATAGAAATAAAGCTCAAACATTCAAAAAATACTCTCTGTCTGATAGTATTTTTTTTATTTAAACCTAAAAAAAATTAAAATCTTCAATTTATTTTATTTTTCAATTTCAGTTTCAATTGTACTTGATGGATACCGAATCCTACACTAATTATAATGGAGCCGAGTCACAGAAGATCCATTCTCAGGTGATATCGGACTCCTAATGCAAGAACTGAATATATAAGGAAGACGGCCGAATTCATAGGATTCGCCGATGTACCATTCAACAAGATGAAGACCGAATCCCTTAGGATCCGCCCGAAGCGCGTGGATCCTGGGATCCGAATAAATTGCCAGATCTACTATGATATCTCGAAGTATCTTTCTATTTGGACATAATCTCCAACTTAGGAAGATAAGCTCTATCTTAGAAAGACGAGGTATGTATGTAAACACAATTACATTTATATACTAAAAACACTGCTCAAAGCTCTAAACTGACTTTAGCATCGGAGAGTTAATCGGACAACCACCGTCCGATTAGCTTCTACCCTGTTTTGCAGGTCTCATTCACCGGTTCAGAAGGCAGACTCCATCAGTATTTATTCTTTTAAATTAAATACTTTAAATGAGGACTAAATATCATCCTTTACAGTTAATGCATAGTGTCAATTTTTAATATTTTTAAAATATTAAGAATTTTATTTTAGTGGAATGCTGGATAAGCAAAAATTAGGATCGTGCCCGAACATTAACTACGTTGACACCCTTTTAATGAAAGCATCAATAATGGTAATAGAAAAATGAAAATTACAAAAATTAGAAGAAACAAAACTGGAATAGCTAATAAAAACGATAAGAAGCATCCTCCTGAATTCTAAGAAAGTTACAAAATGCAAGAGTTGAATCCCACCAGAGAAAAGAACTTGCCGAAACTCTGTGTTGTTTAGCTGACTATTTGCTGCCATATTGTTTTCGCTAAAAATATGAGATACCCAAAACTTCATCTGAGAAGCAAACTGTTAACATTGTAATCATTGATTTTCAACCAGCCAAAGAACGCACTTAAATTTGGATCTAAGCAACTCGATCTGATGACAAGAATCACATTTTAACCATATTCATGACTCCCCTAAGCTCTGCCATATAAGCAAAATAAATCCCAATACTAAAAGCCAGGGGCGGAACCAGCCTTATGGCTGAGGTAGCGACCGTCCCTGCAATTTTTTTTTTTAACAGAAACACCCTCGAATTTTTTTTTTTTGAAAAAATACAGTAATTTTTATTTATTTCGCCCCCTCAAAATAAAATTTGTATGATTTCGTCCCCCCATTTTACAAAAGCTAGCTCCGCCCCTGCTAAAAGCAAAACAATCTCTCGGGAAACCTCTCACATGAATTTTGAAAATGGCTTCTGCACCTGTAGCACCAGGAGAACCAAAAGCTGAGCCATCGGTCTTAACCTTAATCCAGCCTATCAGAGGAGGATACCAACACACCAAAAGCAATCTTGGAGCTCTTCTCGGATTACCCTTAATATGAAGGGCAGCTAAGATACACAAATTAATGAGGGAGTTAGACATATTACCGACGAGGAAGAAACCCATCTCCTTTATCATTTTCCACACTAATCGTAGTCCCATATGAATATTTGAAAGATCATCGTCAAATATAACTGAATTGCGAATTTTTCGCATCACCTAAATAATGCTAATGATGGAAGAATTCCAAAGGGTTGTGATCTGAGAACTAAAACTTGCAGCCATGGTGTTAATAATCAGATTTATTTAAACTAAATGTCAAATATAAGAGACATGTTTAGACATTTTTCTTATCCAATTTTAAAAATTGGATTCTGTTTAAAATCTTTGAAATATAAACGATAAAATTAAAAAGATTAAATATTTTTAAATAATTAGACCTAAAGATAATAGTTGATGGATTGTACGAGGAAATTTCTCAGGTTACCGTTTTTGAAATATAGCGTTATCTAAATTTTGGACTCCTTTTCATCTCATATTTTTTTATTTATCAAAATAATCTTGTTTGGTTTTTTAATTTCAAAAATACCTTTTTATATTTTTGTACGTTTTATATCTTTTTTTTGTACTCCCTCCGTCCCATTTAAGAAGGGACATATCCCATTTTTATTTGTCCCACTTAAAAAGGTCATATCGTATTATTTGTGTCAATTTATATGAATTTTCCTTTTTATCCCCTTTTCTCTTTCCATAATTAACGACTATTAGTCGATACACGAAATATAACACTATCATAAATAGGGGTAAAATAAAAAAACACTATAATAGTTAATGCTTTCTTAATATATGTGAAAAAGTCATCTGTCCCTTCTGAAACGGGACGGAGGGAGTATTTACTGGTGGTGTTTTTATGGTGTTTTTATAGTTTTTTTTATATTCTATTTATAGTGTATTTTATGGATTTTAGTGTAAATACACCATAAAAACATCATAAAAACACCATAAAACATCAATCAATTTGTTATGTACGAAATCAGTAGCAAAAACACCATAAAAACACATATAAATTTGTTGTGTATGAAAACAGTAGCATCAAAATAAAAAAAACAAGTATATGAAGAAGATAACAATTATACAAGAGAACACTTATATATATATATATATACATATATATATATATATATATATATATATATATATATATATATATATATATATATATATATATATATATATATATATTGTGTACAAAATATTTAAACAATTTAAAATAATCTAAATAATCACAAAAAAAAATTAAAATAATCTAAACAATTACAAAAAATTTAAAAAGAAAAAGAACGACGACGATGAAACCACCGGAAGAAAGACGACAACGATGAAATCACCGGAAGAAATATGGAGACGATAAAATCACCATAAAAATATGACGACGATGAAACAACTGAAAAAAAATACAACGTTGTTGTGGTCGTAGATCTAAAAAGCGGTGACTTTTGTTGTGCTCGTAGATCTGAGAAAAGAAAATAAGAGAAGAATGGGGGAAGAGATAAATCTGAGAGAACAAAAAAAGAAGAGAGAGAACAAATAGATTTGAAAGAGAAGAGAAAAAATGCGACGCCTATGTGAAAAAATTGAGATAGAGAGAGAAAAAAGCCCTTATTAAGAAAAACAAGTCATTTTTAAAATTATCTTTATAAAACTGAATACTGAGTGAAATTGCCTAAGCATGACCTAAATTATTATAATTACTTTTGAAACGTAGGATATTTTATATAAAAAAATCCCGAATTGTACTGGTCGTCTGAATAAAACTATTAAATTTAAAATATTATATATGTTCATAAATAATACGAAATAGTTTTGGTTAAGGTTAAGCATTTTTTCTAAATGTATGTATGTATGCGCGCGCGTGCTAATAATGTAAAATTAAATTGTAAATGATAATTCTACCAACATCGAGGGGGTGAAAATGTAGTTTCAAAAGTTCTAGATTCTAAATATTTTATTTATTTCCATCTATTTTAAAAATTTATAAATATGCTTCTTATGTTTATAAGTAGTATTTTTTATTTTTCATAAAGATTCTAAATTTATTTAAGAAACATTTTTTTATAGTTCATCTCTACTCGTTATGCCATTAATTAAGAAGTTATGATATAATTGGTCTCTATAATTTTATAAATCATTTTTCGCACATCTATCAAAGCGATATTATAATGGACTTTTATATGATTTTACTTTATTTTCTCGATAACTTAACCTATTATTTGACAGCGAGAAACTTGATTTCTCGACTGCGGCGTTTCATTAAAAAAAACATAAATTAAAATTTTAGGAATTGGAAACAACAAAATGTACTGAAATGCTACTCAAACCAGAACTTTCAGGATGTATTTAGAGCTTAATAATTCGGAATCAACCTCACTTAACGTCTTTAATAGTACATATTTGAACATGAATAGCTTAGACACTAAAAGAAGTTCATTAAAATATCAAAAAAAATAAAGGGATTTTGCTAGTTTTACAAAATAAACTTAAGATTATGTTAAATTTCCAAGTAAAAAGGCATTAGTGAATTTCCATGGAATAAATATTCATCCTAAAATTCCAGAAGCTGTGCCAAATTAAGGGTCAATTTGAAATGGCAACTTTCCCGGTAAACTGTCGACCTTCACTAGTCAATGTTTTATTTTTCTTTAGCAAACAAATGCTCCATGAAAGCAGCCAAAATGATAGATCATGACTGGAAAATCCTCCCATTTGTTTTGTCTCCTCATCACAACCCCTTCTATACTCAATTGAATTCAGCCGTGCGGATCCAAAATTCTGAATATTAATTATTTTTATCAATTATAATTATATTTTAAAATTTTATTAATTATGCTATTTTAATTCCATTTCTTCTGTAACTGCAGTTATTTCTTGTTCAATCAATCACCGAGATCATAAAGCTCTTTAACTTGATAAAGCTTGTGATTGTAAGCTTATATTATATAGGTTTGTTTGTATTTTAGCATAGCTATTCTGTTTTCACTGATTTGTATGTGTGCGCATGTGAAATTTTTTCTGTTTTGAATCGGTTATTAGATAATTAAATTCAGTAGACTAGCTGGTTGAAACCAGCAAGTAGATAAATTGTGTTTCGTTTTTGTAACCCAATCATTTCATTCAATAAAGAATCGGTTACTATTTTGCCTACTTAGAATAATCTTCATTCTTCATTAAATTTTAGAATTTTTGATAAAATTAGCGATTTATAAAGTAAGAATATAATTGAGAAGAGGTTTAAAAGTTGGTATTTTGAAGATATTTTTCCTATCAGAATAATCTTGATCCTTCATTGAATTTTAGAATTTTGGTTTGATAAAAAATTCTCAACATACAAATTGCAAAAATCATTAGAAAAGTTGATCGGTCTAATTTTTTTACATGTAAATAAAAACTTTGATCAACTTAAGAATTTTGTACATATACTCAAACTTAAATGAAATACTTCACCATTTAACATTTTATTGATACTAAAATTAAATAGCAATAAATAATATGGGTTGGATCGAGGATGTGGATTTTCAGCTAATTAGAAAATTGAAAATCACTCTTTTTTTATTAGAAATAAAATTACTCGAATTAGTTGTTAGCAGAAAATAACAATAATTTAATTAATACTAATTTTAAATTTATTTTTTAAAGCACTCCTTTCATAGAATGAAAATACCGTAATATTTGTGCAAAGAGTTCCTCACAAAGTTTGGTTTTTTCCTTTTATTCAGAAAGGGCTTCTTAACGGGAGTTAATTGTAATTGTATACGTTTCTTTTTAAATCAGCCCACTGACTATTAAGATTTGGATCGAATCCAAAATATTAGAAGAATATCTTAAGAGTTTTTGCCAACGAGGCCAAAACTCCCAGACTCTTAACGAGATTTCACACATGAAATAACTAAGAAAGTTTGGATATTAAGTGTTTATGTGGTTGGAAAATTATGGGCCCAACTATGGAATAAACTTTTCTTGTTATGTTTTTTAAAATTGATTTAAATAGTAATTTATCATCTCATCATCTAAATAATAGACAATTAGTATTTAAATTTACTTTTTGGATAATTCAATTTTAAAATTGATAGTTATAATTAATTAAGTCTATTTTTATAAATTAATTTAATTAGAAGGCAAATTGCTAATTACAAAAATAATTAGCTCACAAATTAAAAGAAAAATTTAAAAAATGAAATTAATTGATCACAACTATCAACTTTAAAACTTAAATTTTTAAAATTTGTTTATCATTTAGTGTATACAATAAAGTGGTAATTATCAACTAGCTCATAATTTACTTTTGCCGAATTATTTAGTTGATTAATCAGCTTTAACCACTTCATCTGGTTCAAATTTCAGTAATGTTGGTCTAAATGAATTATAAGTTTATCAAATTATAATGTAATATCTAATTCTTCATTTTTTCTAGACCGAAAATGTTAGTAATTTCATGCTAATTGGATATTGATTTCGAAGGCTTAAATTACTGTATTTTTTTATATTTTGATGACTAAATGACAATTTATTTAAATTTGATTACCACAATATTTTTTTATAATTTAGTTAGTGAACCTTAATATTGTTTTAACGGATGAGTTTCCGGTGAAAAATGTATATGCGGTAGCCAAACTTTTTTTGCTGGAAATTTGTCATTTATCCATAATTTGTCCTAAAAACTTCTCGTTGAATTAAAATTATGTATAAATGATAAATATTTAGAAAAATACGAGTAAAAAATGATTGCCACTGGAAAAATCTAATTGCCACTAGTATTTTGTCCAAAAAATTTCCTCTAAAATAAAATTAAAATTTAATAATTAAAATAAATAAATCAAAATTCATTAACCAAAATAGAATAAGTGATAGTTTGAATGTCAGCAGATCAATCTTTCGATTAAATTAGTCAACCAACCAATTTTAAGAATTTAAATTTGATAATCACTCTTTTTCTTTCAAATAAATTTGTATTATTTTAATTTCTTTATCTCAAATTATAAATAATTATTTATTGTGTAAATATTTAAATATTATATACATCTTTATTGATTATAATTGAATGTATTAAAAAGAAAACAAGACACACTAAAAGATAAGACATTATTTTACATTAAGAGCAAGTGTGATATTTTTTTCTAAAATTAATCTATTTTATCTTTAAATAATTTTTTTGATAATTAAATAGCAATTATATTATATCAAATCTTATAATTATAATTACAAGATATGCAGAATAGTTAGAAAATTATTTTCGATAACCTGATAAATAATAAGCATTACATGCAAGAATGTGCAGTAATTCGCATTTATCCCGAATTGGCAATTAATGAGTACTGGTCTAAGGTTTAATTATTATTCTTAGAAGGCCTAATAACCACAAAAATCACCCACTTTTTAGCACGTTCTCAATTTTAACCTAATGTTGCAATTTCGTCATTTGTGCCAAAGTTCACACGTTTAGTTTTCACTTCCACCTTTAAAATTAAATTGGATTTTTTCCATTTAAAAAAAATTTATAAAAACTATTACTCCCTCCATTTTGAATTAGATGACGTTTTTGGCAATGGCTCACATATTAAGGAGTCAATAAATTTGCCTTAAATATAGATCTAAATGACTAATATAACCCTAAACATTTACTTTGTGGAGAATTAATTGCTGTTGTCATTAAACGTCAAAATAATGCAATGTATCCTTATGAGAAATAGGAAAACTCTTTCCATATTATTGTTGTGAGAAATTAGAAAAGATTCTTTCCATATTGATTAAAGCAAACGTTTTATTTTCCATGCATGAATTTTCAATTAGTCAATCTGTCAAACGTAATCATCTAAAGCAAACTTATAGATTACATGGCGGGGTTTCCAAATTTAAAAATAAAATTTCCAAATAAATTTTAAAAGAAAATTTTCAAATGAACTTTAAAAAGAAATTTTCAGATTTCCCTCCAAAAATACAGGTTATTAAAGGAAGCTTAATTTTGACATATCAATCATAGATGAATATGGCAACAAATGAAGAACATCAACAGTTTATTATTCCTGATTTAAATTTAGAGTATTCAAATGATTTAGATATTGATGGGAATATCGAATTACAACAGCAGAATTTACAAGAGCAATTAAATTATCACATCCCAAACCTCAACGATGCTATTAACAATTATACTTTCGATCTCAATGTTCTTCCAGAATCTCCAATGAGTGTTGGTAAGTTTGTGTTTTCATTTTGGTGATGTGTATTTTCTATACTGAATAATTTTTCTATTTCATTTTAGTTTTTGTAGAGTATTTCTTCTTAAATTTATTGTGTTCTTGTTCTTTCTCCATATTAGATGAGTTACCATCACGTACACAAAATCAAAGAATTAAAAAAGAGTTGAACAATGATGAAAGAAGAGCTATATATGACATGCTATTGGAGAAAAGTGTTGATGGAAAATTAAAACGAGGGATTACAAACATGGTGGCTGCAACATTTTCAGTTTCGGTTCGTTCAATTCAACGTATTTGGAGACAAGCTAAACAAACTGAAAATGGTGGAGTATCTCATAAAAAGACGGGAAATTGTGGGCGGAAAAAAGTTGAAATTGATTTGGAACTAATTCGGAGTGTCCCTTTACACAAACGGACAAGTTTAGAATCTTTAGCATGTTCTATAAACATGAGCAAAAATAGAGTGTTTAATCTTCTCAAATCTGGTGCCATCCGACGACATTCGAATGCCATTAAGCCTTTTCTAAAAGAGGAAAATATGAGAGCTAGATTACAATTTTGCATTTCGATGCTTAATGAAAGTAGCATTCCTCACGATCCGATTTTTAAAGGAATGTACAACATCATTCATATTGACGAGAAGTGGTTTTATATGACAAAAAAATCAGAAAAATACTACTTGTTGACAGTTGAAGATGTAATACCCCTAATTTTCAAAATATGGAATTTTTGAAAATGCGGTGAATTGGAAATTAACGGCGGTAGAGTACCGGCTTAGAAATTAATTTTTCGGTGTTTAAATGCATGTGATTGATTTATTTGTGATATGTGATTAATTATTTAAATGTTTACGTGTGCATGGCTACGAAAATTAATTATTGTGCATGGGTGGCATTTTCGTAATTTTCGGTCATTAATTGGTAAAACCGATGTAAATAATTAAAAACGTTAAAAAATTAAGTTATAAATATATTTGCTCAAGATTTGATCATATAAGAAATTAATTTAGTTCGGAAACGTTTTTCGAGAAAGATTTTACGGAACCTCGAAAACCGTAAAAATAATCTAAATAAGCTAAGATTGGCTTAACTTGGGGAGAAAGCAAGTGTGTGTGAGGTGACACATATTGGGACACTTGTCAACATGCATGTAGCCTAAGAGTTGAGCTAATGATTGCAATTAAAAAAGGTAAATTAGACCCCACAACTTTTTAAACTAAAATGCTATAAGGGGAAAATCTCTTTTCTTCCCCACTTTCTTAGGAGAAAAAGTAAGATTGTAGAGAAACCAAAAGTCACTCATATTTTTCTTTGTCTTTGCCGAACCAACCCTAAGAAAATAACAAACCCCATTAATTCTTAACTCAAGCTTTTTGTTAAGGTAAGATTAAAAGCTTTTAATGGGTGTTATGTGATTGTTGTTTTGTGAGTTCTTATTCTTCTCCTTCTTCTTCGGTTTCAAGCTTAATGGGAGGTTTTAATCAAAGTTTTTTTTATGATCTTTCTTTTAAAATGTGGGTTATTAAGAGGATCAACTAATTGGTTGTTATTTGTTTTTGAAAATTTCGGTTTTGATAAAATTTTAGTTCAAGGGTTTAAAACCTACATGCAATCTTGGATTATGGCTTTAATGAGTGAGATTAAACATGGGTAAGAGTTGGTTTTAAAAGATTCAAAGTTTTTCTAGTAGTTAAGTGTTAAATTTTAACTTGAACAAATGTTTGAACTAAGCTTTAAAAAATGCTGGAAATTTATATTTGAGTGTTAAAAGGTTGTTTTTTGAGAAAAATTAAGGGTTTCAAAAAGAAAATTTAAAGGGTTAAGTTTATGGCATAATGAGCCGAATATTTTCAAGATTTTTCATGAAATGGAGTTTGAAATCTTATGATTTAAAATGTTTTAAATTTCTTAAGAAAATTTGGTGGTTTCAAAGATCAAAGTGTGAAAATTTAATAATTTTCTTTAAAACCGAAAATAATGAGATTAAAAAGGAAAATTTATGGGTTAGATTGTTTTGAGTTTAAAAATTGTTAAAATGGGTGATCATGTGTGAAATATGTTCAAGATTTTGAAATAAAAATTTGTGGGTAATTTAATTGTAATTGCCGAATGGTGTTATGATTTTCCATTCTTTGATAATTTGTTGTATTTATTATAGTTTGCATGATTAATTAGATTGTTAAAAGATCAATTTAAATGTGATGCATGATTTAGTTTTTGACAAGATTTAATAGTGGAAATTTTGTTATGGCCGAATATAATTCTATGATGGCATGAAAATATTATGAAAATTATTTAGTGGGTATGCCGAAATGTTTATATGTGTGTGATTTTATGATGATTTATGGGAGTTGCCATGTTATATGTTGATAGTAAGAATTATAGATGTTGTTTGTAAAATTTCTTGGTTGGCCGAATATGTCTTTGGAATTGCATGATTAATGTATACAAAATTTGATTATGGGTAATTGTTGAAATTGTATGTATGGGATTTACATGATAATTTTGAACAATAAATAGTTGTTAACCGATTATATGAAAAATGCTAATAAATGATTTGTATTGTTTAATTGGCATGTTAGTTGGTAATTAGATGAGATTGAAATCATGTTTATATGTTATGGGGGTTAAATACTTGAAATGATAAATTTTGGCTAAAAGCCGAATAGATCCTTGATTTAAAAGAAATTATATTTTTAAATCTCTTGGTTAATTGTTGAGTTAATAAGTATGCCATGGAAATACTTAATTGTTAAAAAATTGTGTTAGTTGGTGATTTTGGTATGTTGGCCGAATAGTTGGCTATTAATGTTTAGTTGTGTAAATTGTTGTGATTGTGATTGGAGTTGTAATATTTAATCAAGTGTGATTAAATATTTTGTTAGAATTAAAATTCATTCAATTTGATATTGATTGGCTAATTTTGGTATAGGTGGTTTAGAGAGTGGGGTGGTGGTCGGCGAACCACTACCGGCCGGTAAACGGAGCACGGTATCTCTGTTTAACCGAGCCAAGATTTGGTCGGGTTGAAACCGAACCAAAAAAAAAATGGACCAAGGCCAAGAGGGGGCCGAAAACCGTAATTAGATCCCGGACTAGAACTTTGGACTTTTATTTAGACTTAACTAAATAATTTGGACCCAAAGTTAAAAAGTTAAAAAGGTAAGTAATAATTTAAAATTTGGTAAAAGGACTAAAATGCAAGATTTGAAAGTATAAGGACTAATATGTCCTAAATGGATTTTGGTGGACTTAAAAGGTAAGTGAAACCTTGAATTTGTTTAAATTAAAAGTTTTTAAGATTTTGAACTTTTAATTTGGGCTTGGACCCAAAAGATTTATATTTTAAAATAAATTGGAATTAATTAGTTAGATATAAACTAATTAATGTTTTATTTAATTAAAATTGGAAAATTTTAATTAAAGGATGTATGTATGTATATTATATTTTTATTAAAAGAGGATTTTGAATAAAGGTATTTTGGAATATGAAAATGTATAAGGACCGAATAGTATTTTTAAAATATGAGAATTTTTCCGAAAGGGTAAAATGGTAAAATTTACCTAAGATTTAGATGGACCAAATTATGAATTTAATTGGATTCCTAAGATTGAACCCGATACGTAGTATGTGTACGGGCCACGATGTCGATCGTGATGATTAGTGGGAAACGTTTTGATTAACAAACGTTTAGAGATTCGACAAAAGGTCAATCTCGGAATGCGAGGCATTCACGGGGCAATAATTGCCGAGGAGCTAAATGTGGATTAGCGTGCGTAAATAATTGTGGAACGACAGTCTGTGAGTTTGCATTATTACATGCATACATTAAAGTAATAAAATTACTATTATTACTTTAATGTGGAAAATTAATATCATAAAGCATTTTAAATATATCGTATATTTATTTTGAGTAAATAAAATTATTATGGAATGAGTCTATGAAACGTACCATCCTATTTGGGCTATAATAGGACTATGTGATCACTAGTTATTGCATGCATATTTATTTTTACGTAAAGAGGAATGTACTGTGTGAATCTAGACGACGGTCTAGAAGTCTGAGACGACGGTCCAGACATTGCGGGAGAGCTTCTAAGACGACGGTCTAGAACCCCGAACAAGTTAACGGTGACGGAACGTTAGAGTTCGGCCGATTGATTTAAGAACTAACGGCGTCATGGAACACTTAATGTTATCGGTCGTTGAGTTCATGAGAAAAGTTGGGAACAGTCTAAAGAAAGGTTTAGAACTGTAAAGGATAGTGGAAAATAAACTAGAGTCGAGTGAATCTACGGGTTTAGCCGACTAGTTTATTAATCTAAGTCTGAAAGGAGACTTAGAGGAATATGGATTAGAAAATGCATTTCATTTCAAAAGTTTTAACGTTTCTGCGATTGAACCGGTAGTATATATTTAAATATATCTATTTTATGACGAGTTAAGTATTTAATGTGTGTTTGTAAGATGTCAACTCACCAGTATATCTGACCCCGTTGTTGTACCAATTTTTCAGGTACGTAGACTGTCATTTTTGGTGAGGCTTCATATTCTTGTTCATGAAGTCTCTGTTTTGGACGATGTGGTATCTTGTATATATATTTACCTATCTTAGTGCTGCAGTAGAACTGTTTAGACGGACGTACTTTAGCATGCTTTTTACTTTGCGATGAACTGCCACGTTATACTCTGTTTTATTTTCATCGCTTTAATATTATGATATGTATGCATGCTTATTATGGAATTTTGTGATGCCTCTCGGGTATTTGAGATACCGAGATAAATGTGGAAAACAGTAAATGAAACTGTTGGCATCAAAACAGAAAAATGTGTATGTGGGCCCGACGTGGCATAAATGTGATTTACATGTCTCACCCTAAAAACGTTTTGAAAAAGGGTTATAAAAGTTGACATGTTGTGAAAAATGGAAAAGAGGTCCCGTGAAATGGTTGACCTAGTATTTACGTTTCGGAATCTAAAATGTATGATTTTATTCCGCGAAAAATTTATAGTGAATTTCGAAACAAATTTATATGAGAAAACTTTTTAAAGAAAAGTTAAATTGTTTTAATGAGAAAAATGGATTTTATTTTAAGGCTTGCTACGGGTTTCGGAGCAACCACTCCCATTCCCTAGCGCCGGTCTCGATCCGGGAATCGGGTCGTGACAAAGGTGGTATCAGAGCAATGGTTGATTAATTGGGCCATTGCGTGAAAAAGTGATTTTATTTTCGAAAAGAGAATCGAAAATTTTTGAGAAAATGAAAAAAAAAAAATGGTGATTTTATTTCGATGTGCGAATCGAAATTTTTGATGATGTGGTGTTATGTGAAAAGTTGAGTTGTTTATTGAGTTCCTAGGAAGGAATGAGTATCCCTAGGAAATCTACTGCAGCAAAATAGGAAATCGATGTCATGTCTTGACTAAGTTATCGTTTTTCAAAATTCTATTCCGTAGTGTTCCCTAGGAATTGAATTTGTGTTGTTGTGATTAAACGATAATGTGATTTTGTGATTGATTGCAATTATGTGATTTAATGCTTGAAAATGTGATTTGGTGATTAATTGCAATTGTTTGATGTGATAATTGGGAATATGATTTTGTGAATATTTGCAATAACGTGATTGATAATTGAGATTTGATTGGGTTATTGAAACCGAAAATTTATGGTGTAATTGCTATGTGAAAAATGTGTAAAGTGAGTATGTGATTTAATTTTTGCATGGTGTGTTGGTTGAACCGAAATGTGTTCGGTGATAATGTGAAAATTGTGATAATTGTGATTATTGTGTGTATAATGTGCACGGGATTCACGTGGGTTTTATTTTGTGACAGTATGTCTAGATTTTCGGATAACATGTCACAAGGGAATCGGTATGTTGCGGATGCCGGATCGGTCAACGTGAATGTAGAGCAGTTTTTGAGGAGCGTGACCCCGGAAACCGCAAATGCTGAAAATGGTAGTAATGCTATTGGAAATGGCTTTCAATCGGAATCGGTTGGGTTGCAACCACCGAACCCTAGCTTTAGAGCCGATTGGTTCACCAAGGGAGTGGACAAGTTTAAGGAGGCTAAGATGAATGCTATAGAGGCTAAGGAAAGGGTTGCCGAAGCCTTAGATGATGTGGCTAGAACCGAGAGCCGTGAGAGGTATAGGTATGTGTTGTTGGGAGGTTATCTCGATACTTTGACTAGGGGAAGCAAGTCGGTTCGAGAGTATATGGAGGAATTCATGAGGTTTAATTCGGCGGTACCGGATTTGATGATGAATACGGAGGATGTTCATTCCCGTTTCATTTACGGTTTAGGTGATGAGTTTTACGGATTGTTGAATGAGAGGGCGAGACCACTTCCGTACTTATACGGACGAGCATTAGCATTAGAGGAGTATATGTTAGCCCGAGGAACACCACCGCAAGCTTATTTTTATCCCTATACCGAGAATCCTATCTTTGGAGCGATGATACCCGATGATGAGGAGCAAGAGGAGGATCCGGAAGAAGACCCGGAGGAGGATCCCGAGGAGTATGTTCCGTTGGATTAGGAGTGAGATTTAGATCTCGGGAGTAGCGACAGGTATTCTTTAAGATTAAGTTTCGTTTTAAGTCTAAAAGTTAGATTATTGGTAAATAGAAATAATAGTATGATAAAATGAGTAGAAAACAAAATAATAAGAATGAAGCATGAATGAAAAAGGTAAAATGGGATTAGTAAAATAAATTCACTCAATGAATTAGTAATTGGAATAATATAGTGTATAAAAATGGAGTATAATTCGGTTGTAGAATGGAATGTGTATTTTACGGTAAATAAATAAAATAGTGGAGTAAGATAAAAAAAAAAAAGGGGCAATAGAAATCATAAGAGAAATTTAGGATTAATAAAATCTTAATTATTCTCGGAGTACAAATCCAAAAGTAACTTACGAAAATTTTTCTATGAAATTTTAAAGTTTGTATTTAAAAACGATATAGCAAGCTCGGACCCAACATAAAACATTTAGCATGCATGTAAAATGTTGAAAATGCATAAAGGTAATATTTACATTCATCATGAAAATAAATTTTAAAAGAAAAATGCAACTCTTTGATAGTGAGAGCCGTCATTATCCCGAGCTATGGTTATATGAGAAGTAATGAATGAAAATTTTATGTTTTCAAGAAAAAGTTGTGTCGACCAAAAGTTTAAAAAAAAAAATTTTGGAGAATTTTAAAGTGAGCCAAAAACGGGTAAGTACTCCCGGAAATAATGAAAATTTTGTATAACTAAAATTTTTATTTTTGATAAGTGTGTCACATTCTAAAATCTTTAGAATTATGTGAATGAGTTATTTCTAAAGAAAATATATGTATGAGTTGGAAAGTCTATAGAAAAATATTTAAAATAAATAAAGAAGTAATAGAAGATAAAGTGATATAGCCATTATATGGTTATCCAAATTGAATATAGGATAATTGGGTAGTTAAGTGATAACTAGAAACTAGTTAAACTTGACTATAGAAATCCCATGAAAACATTAAGTTTTGGAGTAGATGTTATTTTGGTGGTATGCTTAAGTTATGATTAAGTATAGCCTTAGCAAGTGTGTTTAGTATGTGAGAATTTCCGTAAAGGCAAAGTCGTGATAAGAAAGGTAGAGTTACCTTTGAGTCGGAAAAGTTCCGAGTTACGGAAATGGAAAGGAAAAGGAATGAAATTGAAAGGAAAAAGGATTATGAAAATTCGAGGACGAATTTTTATAAGGGGGAGTGAATGTAATACCCCTAATTTTCAAAATATGGAATTTTTGAAAATGCGGTGAATTGGAAATTAACGGCGGTAGAGTACCGGCTTAGAAATTAATTTTTCGGTGTTTAAATGCATGTGATTGATTTATTTGTGATATGTGATTAATTATTTAAATGTTTACGTGTGCATGGCTACGAAAATTAATTATTGTGCATGGGTGGCATTTTCGTAATTTTCGGTCATTAATTGGTAAAACCGATGTAAATAATTAAAAACGTTAAAAAATTAAGTTATAAATATATTTGCTCAAGATTTGATCATATAAGAAATTAATTTAGTTCGGAAACGTTTTTCGAGAAAGATTTTACGGAACCTCGAAAACCGTAAAAATAATCTAAATAAGCTAAGATTGGCTTAACTTGGGGAGAAAGCAAGTGTGTGTGAGGTGACACATATTGGGACACTTGTCAACATGCATGTAGCCTAAGAGTTGAGCTAATGATTGCAATTAAAAAAGGTAAATTAGACCCCACAACTTTTTAAACTAAAATGCTATAAGGGGAAAATCTCTTTTCTTCCCCACTTTCTTAGGAGAAAAAGTAAGATTGTAGAGAAACCAAAAGTCACTCATATTTTTCTTTGTCTTTGCCGAACCAACCCTAAGAAAATAACAAACCCCATTAATTCTTAACTCAAGCTTTTTGTTAAGGTAAGATTAAAAGCTTTTAATGGGTGTTATGTGATTGTTGTTTTGTGAGTTCTTATTCTTCTCCTTCTTCTTCGGTTTCAAGCTTAATGGGAGGTTTTAATCAAAGTTTTTTTTATGATCTTTCTTTTAAAATGTGGGTTATTAAGAGGATCAACTAATTGGTTGTTATTTGTTTTTGAAAATTTCGGTTTTGATAAAATTTTAGTTCAAGGGTTTAAAACCTACATGCAATCTTGGATTATGGCTTTAATGAGTGAGATTAAACATGGGTAAGAGTTGGTTTTAAAAGATTCAAAGTTTTTCTAGTAGTTAAGTGTTAAATTTTAACTTGAACAAATGTTTGAACTAAGCTTTAAAAAATGCTGGAAATTTATATTTGAGTGTTAAAAGGTTGTTTTTTGAGAAAAATTAAGGGTTTCAAAAAGAAAATTTAAAGGGTTAAGTTTATGGCATAATGAGCCGAATATTTTCAAGATTTTTCATGAAATGGAGTTTGAAATCTTATGATTTAAAATGTTTTAAATTTCTTAAGAAAATTTGGTGGTTTCAAAGATCAAAGTGTGAAAATTTAATAATTTTCTTTAAAACCGAAAATAATGAGATTAAAAAGGAAAATTTATGGGTTAGATTGTTTTGAGTTTAAAAATTGTTAAAATGGGTGATCATGTGTGAAATATGTTCAAGATTTTGAAATAAAAATTTGTGGGTAATTTAATTGTAATTGCCGAATGGTGTTATGATTTTCCATTCTTTGATAATTTGTTGTATTTATTATAGTTTGCATGATTAATTAGATTGTTAAAAGATCAATTTAAATGTGATGCATGATTTAGTTTTTGACAAGATTTAATAGTGGAAATTTTGTTATGGCCGAATATAATTCTATGATGGCATGAAAATATTATGAAAATTATTTAGTGGGTATGCCGAAATGTTTATATGTGTGTGATTTTATGATGATTTATGGGAGTTGCCATGTTATATGTTGATAGTAAGAATTATAGATGTTGTTTGTAAAATTTCTTGGTTGGCCGAATATGTCTTTGGAATTGCATGATTAATGTATACAAAATTTGATTATGGGTAATTGTTGAAATTGTATGTATGGGATTTACATGATAATTTTGAACAATAAATAGTTGTTAACCGATTATATGAAAAATGCTAATAAATGATTTGTATTGTTTAATTGGCATGTTAGTTGGTAATTAGATGAGATTGAAATCATGTTTATATGTTATGGGGGTTAAATACTTGAAATGATAAATTTTGGCTAAAAGCCGAATAGATCCTTGATTTAAAAGAAATTATATTTTTAAATCTCTTGGTTAATTGTTGAGTTAATAAGTATGCCATGGAAATACTTAATTGTTAAAAAATTGTGTTAGTTGGTGATTTTGGTATGTTGGCCGAATAGTTGGCTATTAATGTTTAGTTGTGTAAATTGTTGTGATTGTGATTGGAGTTGTAATATTTAATCAAGTGTGATTAAATATTTTGTTAGAATTAAAATTCATTCAATTTGATATTGATTGGCTAATTTTGGTATAGGTGGTTTAGAGAGTGGGGTGGTGGTCGGCGAACCACTACCGGCCGGTAAACGGAGCACGGTATCTCTGTTTAACCGAGCCAAGATTTGGTCGGGTTGAAACCGAACCAAAAAAAAAATGGACCAAGGCCAAGAGGGGGCCGAAAACCGTAATTAGATCCCGGACTAGAACTTTGGACTTTTATTTAGACTTAACTAAATAATTTGGACCCAAAGTTAAAAAGTTAAAAAGGTAAGTAATAATTTAAAATTTGGTAAAAGGACTAAAATGCAAGATTTGAAAGTATAAGGACTAATATGTCCTAAATGGATTTTGGTGGACTTAAAAGGTAAGTGAAACCTTGAATTTGTTTAAATTAAAAGTTTTTAAGATTTTGAACTTTTAATTTGGGCTTGGACCCAAAAGATTTATATTTTAAAATAAATTGGAATTAATTAGTTAGATATAAACTAATTAATGTTTTATTTAATTAAAATTGGAAAATTTTAATTAAAGGATGTATGTATGTATATTATATTTTTATTAAAAGAGGATTTTGAATAAAGGTATTTTGGAATATGAAAATGTATAAGGACCGAATAGTATTTTTAAAATATGAGAATTTTTCCGAAAGGGTAAAATGGTAAAATTTACCTAAGATTTAGATGGACCAAATTATGAATTTAATTGGATTCCTAAGATTGAACCCGATACGTAGTATGTGTACGGGCCACGATGTCGATCGTGATGATTAGTGGGAAACGTTTTGATTAACAAACGTTTAGAGATTCGACAAAAGGTCAATCTCGGAATGCGAGGCATTCACGGGGCAATAATTGCCGAGGAGCTAAATGTGGATTAGCGTGCGTAAATAATTGTGGAACGACAGTCTGTGAGTTTGCATTATTACATGCATACATTAAAGTAATAAAATTACTATTATTACTTTAATGTGGAAAATTAATATCATAAAGCATTTTAAATATATCGTATATTTATTTTGAGTAAATAAAATTATTATGGAATGAGTCTATGAAACGTACCATCCTATTTGGGCTATAATAGGACTATGTGATCACTAGTTATTGCATGCATATTTATTTTTACGTAAAGAGGAATGTACTGTGTGAATCTAGACGACGGTCTAGAAGTCTGAGACGACGGTCCAGACATTGCGGGAGAGCTTCTAAGACGACGGTCTAGAACCCCGAACAAGTTAACGGTGACGGAACGTTAGAGTTCGGCCGATTGATTTAAGAACTAACGGCGTCATGGAACACTTAATGTTATCGGTCGTTGAGTTCATGAGAAAAGTTGGGAACAGTCTAAAGAAAGGTTTAGAACTGTAAAGGATAGTGGAAAATAAACTAGAGTCGAGTGAATCTACGGGTTTAGCCGACTAGTTTATTAATCTAAGTCTGAAAGGAGACTTAGAGGAATATGGATTAGAAAATGCATTTCATTTCAAAAGTTTTAACGTTTCTGCGATTGAACCGGTAGTATATATTTAAATATATCTATTTTATGACGAGTTAAGTATTTAATGTGTGTTTGTAAGATGTCAACTCACCAGTATATCTGACCCCGTTGTTGTACCAATTTTTCAGGTACGTAGACTGTCATTTTTGGTGAGGCTTCATATTCTTGTTCATGAAGTCTCTGTTTTGGACGATGTGGTATCTTGTATATATATTTACCTATCTTAGTGCTGCAGTAGAACTGTTTAGACGGACGTACTTTAGCATGCTTTTTACTTTGCGATGAACTGCCACGTTATACTCTGTTTTATTTTCATCGCTTTAATATTATGATATGTATGCATGCTTATTATGGAATTTTGTGATGCCTCTCGGGTATTTGAGATACCGAGATAAATGTGGAAAACAGTAAATGAAACTGTTGGCATCAAAACAGAAAAATGTGTATGTGGGCCCGACGTGGCATAAATGTGATTTACATGTCTCACCCTAAAAACGTTTTGAAAAAGGGTTATAAAAGTTGACATGTTGTGAAAAATGGAAAAGAGGTCCCGTGAAATGGTTGACCTAGTATTTACGTTTCGGAATCTAAAATGTATGATTTTATTCCGCGAAAAATTTATAGTGAATTTCGAAACAAATTTATATGAGAAAACTTTTTAAAGAAAAGTTAAATTGTTTTAATGAGAAAAATGGATTTTATTTTAAGGCTTGCTACGGGTTTCGGAGCAACCACTCCCATTCCCTAGCGCCGGTCTCGATCCGGGAATCGGGTCGTGACAGAAGAAGATCCAATACGAAGCTGTAAAAGTAAAAATTTTATCTGCAAAGTTATGTTTCTAGGTGCCATAGCTCGTCCAAGATTTGATGGACAAGGAAATGAAATATTTGATGGAAAAATTGGCATTTTTCCATTTGTTACACAAGAACCTGCTAGAAGAAACAGTATCAATAGACTCGCAGGCACGTTAGAAACAAAACCGTTAACTTCGGTAAATAGAGATATTATGAGATCATATTTGATTGAAAAACTCTTACCGGCAATTAAAGAAAAATGGCCAAGAGATGATATGATGAATCCGATTTTTATTCAGCAAGACAATGCAAGAACTCATGTTGACAAAAATGATGAAGCTTTTTGTGAGGCAGCTAGATACGGAGGATTTGATATTCGTTTGATGTGCCAACCGGCAAATTCTCCTGATTTGAATATTTTGGATTTAGGTTTTTTTAGTGCAATTCAATCTCTGCAATACAAAGAGGCACCAAAAACCGTGGATGAGCTTATTTCAGCTGTTGCGCGATCGTACGACTCATTTGACGTGAGAAAATCAAATCGTATATTTTTATCGTTGCAACTATGCATGATAGAAATAATGCAAGCAAAGGGGTCAAATAAATATAAGATTCCACACATAAACAAGGCAAAATTGGAAAATCTTAAGGAGCTCCCTAGCCAACTAAAATGTGATTCTACATTAGTACAAGAAGTTATGCAGTATGTAACTTGACTGCAACAGTTTAGCATGTTTCCATTGTTCCTATATTTTTTGGTATTGATTATGTAATTTTGCATTTTTCCAGAATTTTAATATCTAAAACTTCTGTAACAACCAAATTTACATGCAATAGTTGGAAAGTGCACTTGTATGGATGTTAAAATTTTGTTAAGCACTGAGTTTGCATGCAATAGGTTTAGAATAATATGAATTGTTTGTCTTTCACTTGTATTATTGAAGTCACCAACATGAAATACTGCAAATTCTAACTCTTTTTCAAATCTAAGAAGTCACCAACAGAGACATACCATAAAATAGTTAAACAATAAACAAAGTTGTCTGCATATCATAACATAGTTACATTATCTGTGTAACTTAAACGATAAACAAAGTACTAATTCAAAAGAAATTAGGAAGATAAATTTGAAGCATTCTCATAATTTCTTTTCTAATTTCCTCATTCTCACATTCAATAACTTCCTCAGGAAACTTGTTTAAATCGAACCCTTTATCCACCGGTATATTCAAATCAAAATCGAGCCTAACTTTTTTCTTCTCGTCGCTGTCTTTTGCAATTTCTTCATTTTCCCCACTCTTATCTTCATCCATGCCTTTTCTTTTGAAGTTTTATAATTAAGATAAACTGATTATATGAACCATTTTTATTTATATAAAGAATTAGAAAGACTAATTATATTTAATGTAATTGAAGGAAATGAGAGACTTATATGAAAGTGCATGGGAACTGTAAAACGTCAATATATTTGAAAGTGTATGGGAATTGCAACAATTGAAAATGAGGCTTTAAATTGGAAGGTGGAACATAAGGACATATATGGAAAGTAAAATTTGAAAGTGCATGGGAAGTACAAAACGTCAACTATTTCCAAATGCTTTATTTACTCTAAAACGTCATCTATTATCAAATGGAGGGAGTATAAAGTAGGCAGAAGGTATAAAAAAGCCCTCAAGTTTTTTTCAAAAGTACAGATCAATCCTTTTACTTTATTTGGGCACAATTAAGCCCCCGTATTTTTAAAATTGAACAATTAAACTCTTATTATTTTAAAATCGAACAAATAAACCCTTTTAGTTTACTTTTGGGACACTTACCCCCTCAAATTTTTGGTAAATATTTTAAATATTAAAATTATTTTTGAACTTTTATCCTATATGATTATAAGAGACATGTCAATCATTAACGAGTGTTTCTAATGATGTTGGATGAAGGGGGTTATTTGTTCTATTTGAAAATAAAGAGGGTTTAATTATACCCCAAAAAAGTAAAATGGCTGATTTGTACTTTTGTGAAAACTACGAGGGTTTTTTTATACCTTTTGCCTATAAAGTACTTATTTGAACTTTTTTTCATTTAAAAAATAATATCTTATAGTATATCTTTTTAAATAAAAAAATCAAATTTGTACTTAAGAGTGAAATTGAAATTTAAAAATATAAATTTAGATTCAATTGATGAAATTACAACATCAAAATCAAACTTAAAATGAGCTTAAAAGATGAGTGATTTTTTTCGTCACCAAGTCTTTTTAGAATAATGAATATTAGGTGGATGGTGTACATTAAATCAAGTAGGAGTACTAATTATCCATCATTATCAGTCTCGGCATGCTTTGACAATTGCATGTTGATACTAGCAAGTAATAATGATGCAGAAAAAGGAATTAACACATAAAAATAACTTTGAACAATCAAAAACTATGTATGATGATTTTGTTGAGTAAAAGTTTTCTAACAAATTATTATGAGACCTTTCATATTTATAATAATTTATATTTTAATTTTTTAAATCAAATAATATGATATGTTATTTTATCTTTTGTCAACAATTTAATTTCTCTGTCCATTTTTAGCATTAACAGATTCAGTCAAAAGATTTATGAGTAAATTAATTTTCAAATATGAGAGACGAAATTATTGACAGGAGTAAACGTGAAAAGACGAAATTGTTGAGAGAATTAAAAGTGAGGGACTATATAGTTCATCAGCTCAATTGACTAATACTAAAATGGATAGAAAAGCTAAATTGTTAATAGAAATAAAAATAAAAAATTCTACCGTTTGAATTTCAAACAAAAGAGACTAGAAGTGAGTAATTTTTTACGTTTTCTTATGTTAATTGATTTCTTTTTTTGGATAAATTGTTAATTGATTTCTTGTTTTCTTTTTACCATTGGAGAGCTGCGTAGTAAGAGTGTTTGTGAGAGAAAAAAAAAATTAACCCACAACTCTAGCATAATGCTAATTAATCAGTGTTTGTAATAAAAAAAAATTAATCAGAGTTTATATCAGTTTTGAACTATAAACTATTACTCATTAATTTTTCTGTTAATTGATAGATAGCTGTCCGTCCCTACTTTCTCCATAATTCTAAGTTTATCAGTCTTTTTCCATAAGTTGTTTTAAGGTTATTGCTAGCTTTTTTCTTTTCTTTTTAGATTTTATAAAGATTTTCTTTTCATACTGGACCACACATATATGCTAAAGTATTATGTAGTATATGCTAAAATATTCTATCTGAATTCAACAAAATAATTGTCAAAGGATGTAAATCTACATATAACATCATATAAATTAGCCCGCACGAATTTAGTCTAGTGATCTAAGTCTCAGCCATCTGGGCGCTAAAAGTCGTGGGTTCGAATCTCGGCTACGCCCTTTCTTAATATGGAGTGGTTGAGGTTGGATTGCTGGCCATTACAGCCCGGATTTACCAGGTATGTGGGCTTGCGGGCGGTCCACATCCCGAAATTTGACAATGATATTGAGTTTCTGCTCAGTAGAGTGAGTCCTCGTCACAAAAAAAAACATCATATAAATTTAATTTTTAATAATATTATCAATTTATCATTTAAATATTTATTTGATTCACATTAAAATTATTATATTATCTATTAATTGAATAATTATGTTTTATTTTTGGTTATAATTTATAGTTTTAACTTATAAAATTTTCTAAAGCCGCTAAAAATTGTAATCAAATAATTGAATGTCCTCACATTTGAAAAATTCTTAGACATATTCAATTCATCGCGTTATTTGTGAACTGAACCAATCACATTATAATATATTATTAAAATAAAAACAACATTATAATATTATCATACAGTATAATAACTAATTAATAATAGAATTCTAATAAAAATGGCAAAAAAGGAAGACATGCATGGAGGAAAGAAATAATGTTGACCGATAAAAAAAATTGATACCAAGCTTGCATTTAAAAAAGAATCGAAGAACAAAAATTATAATAATAAAAAGATAAGTTAATCCTTTTTTTACTAGAAATAGAACTACTCTAAATTAATTGTTAGCGGAAATTAACAGAAATTAATAATTTTGTCGGAGTCCAACCCGACCTCACTCACACAGAGCCTTAGCAATCACATCACATCTAAGTGCTCAAGTGCGAATATCTAAATTAATTCGATAAATCTAGTGTTATATATAGTTATATACTCTGATGGATATGATTGTTTTAAAGTACAGTTTTTTTATTAAGCTTTTTTAAATCTCTATTAAGAAAGTGTTTATGGATTGGCTGCTTGTGAACCACTCAATAATTCCCCAGAACTGATAAACATCTCATTATATATCTAAGGATACCAATTTGGAACTATTTTAATACTTTTTGATAGGTTTCACTCATAATTGTATTTTTAATTATACTTTTTATTTTATCCTATTTAATTATACAATATTTAATTATACTTTTTCTATTTATTTTAATATAAAAATTAAAATTAAAATGTGATTTATTTATTAAATTGTACCGCACGTCTTGAATATATAATATGTGGTGTAGAATGAGTAATTGATGGTTGGCCAAATTGAAAATAATTCATGGGTACAGTCCGTAATTAGTGTCTGTTTTTAAGTCCAATAATTCACTAAAATAATCAAACCATATTCATTTTGGAGTCACGTTAAATAACGTTCATGCAACCGATAACCAGTAACTGACCAATTTGCACGAAGACACGTGTCACAAGACAATGAACATGATTTAACATTGTAGGACCCACATTCTTTAAATTTTGTGGGACCCGACTGAACTAACTCACATGACTCGTACATCACTCACCAAACTTCTGCTCTTTAAATAGTTGCACTCTTTAGTATCAAAAAGGCACCATTACTTGATCACATACTCAGCAAATAGAAACTTAATTAGTTCTTGAAATTTTATAGTTCTTGATCTTGAAAATGAAGAAGGTTCTTAGCTCAGCCTTACTGGTGGTTGCTGTGGTGGCGGTGGTTCTTTTAAGTGAGGCTAATCTGTCGAATGCTGTGACATGCAGCCCAATGGAGCTGAGCTCATGTCTGTCGGCGATATCCTCATCGTCGCCGCCGTCACAGACTTGCTGTGCTAAGTTAAAGCAACAGACGCCGTGTCTTTGCGGGTATTTAAAGAATCCAAGCTTGAAGCCATACGTGTCCTCTCCTGGTGCTAGAAAGGTGGCTAGTAGCTGTGGTGTTCCTCTTCCAAGTTGCTAGAAAATAGTAGTTCATTCATATCTAAGTGATTAGATGAATAATAATTATAATTATAATTATAGTTAAGCTAAGCTAATATATTATATATGGTGTGTTAGAAGTATGTATTCTTCTCTGCTAGCTGCAGAGTAGAGTTAGTATGTTAATCAATGTGCTGCTGTTTAAGAAATAAAAATGAGTGTTATTTATAGGAGGAGATGTGATGAATATAGCCAAATTTAATGCCGATCCTTAAATAATGTCAGGGACTTCAAAGAGTGTTTAGATCAGTCTTGTAACTGTTCTTCTCTTTATATAAAAGATGCTCATTAATTTACCTAAAAAGAGATGGTCATAAATTGCGATTTTTTTTCTTCTTTTTTTGAAAATAATGATACGAATTTTCTGTGGGTAATGGAATTCCATGCTCAAAATATGCTGTGTTAGTAAGATTCTCTGAAATTATAGTCTTCTGCTTTTTAATTAATTTGATGGCTGGGTCCAAAGATTAATTTAAAATGATATGACTTTCTGATTAAGATTTTTTTTATTTTTTTTTAATTAATTAAAAATATATTGTTTAATTTTTGTATCTGTATACAAACCTTTGTAAAACTTCAATTTTAGCTCAATTTCAATAAGTATATTTCAGTTGTAGTCAATTATTCAAAAAGTTTAGTTATGATCAATTTTTTGAATTTTGTCAAATTTAACCTAATTTTAATGAATACTAGTACGAAATCCTCGCTACGCTTCGGAATTTATATTTTTTAATAAAAAAACAATATTTTAGCCTTTGACAAAAATAATAATAATAAAACAAATAACAATTTGAATAAAACAATTAAATAATATGCTTTGGTAATTGATACCCCAATTAATTTATTGGACTACTTGAGTATTAGTAAATATTAGAAAAATTTTGATAATACGATATAAGAACTATACACAATAAATTAGTTAAAACATCACAGCCAGTGGACTATCCTTTTGCAGAGACCCTCGAGAAGGATTACTTTTGATAAACAATACTTTATCTAGTGATGTTCCAATAAGCAATAGAAAAATATTAATTTAATAATAAAAATTATTGAAAAATATAGTGAATTGAAATTATACATGTAGAGACTATAAATTTACAATTGGATAAAAATCATTCCATTCACGTAATGCATATCATCATTTATGTCATTTAACTTTTTGCATAACAAAAATTAAGTTTATGTATGTTTTTCGTAGTTTTCTTTTTTGATCGGATGCACATAGTGCCTTCTATCTCTTTAATTTTTTTCATCCAAACTAACTGGCTTTTTATAAATTTTGATTGAAATAGAGAATTGATTTAGCGTTTAAATAAGAGTAAAGCTAGAAATTTTAATAGAAAATAAATTATATTTTAAATTTTTATATTAACAGATTTAAAAAAAAAGTATAATAAAAAATGGGTCTATTTTGTTTTGAGACTGGAACAAATGGACTTTAAAAAGGGAAGAAGATGAAATTTGTGGATGGTGGATTGAAAATAGACGAAGATGAATAGGTGATGATATATTGATGATAATCGTAGAAATAATTTGAAGACGGGGGCTAGTTTTGTCCGTTTAAACGAATATTTAACAAAACAATAATTTTTAGAAAAGGGGCATGGCCTAGAAATGAGGAGGAAATGGTAAGGGCATAAATGGATTTTTCTTTTATTTTTGTGAGTTAGGACATAATCTAGAAATAAGGGGGAAAATAGAGGGGCATTATAGAAATAAGGAGGAAGTAAGGGCATAAATGGATTAATCTTTTATTTTTGTGAGCTAAGGCATAATCTAAAAATAAAGGGGAAAATAGAGGGGCATTAATGGAATATGAGGCCAAAATTACTGTACAATGTACAGTGATTTTGAACCCAGTTTTATTATATAGATATTAGATTTTTCTGTTACAAAGAAAAAAGTTGGAGCATATATTGAAAATATTATAAAAAGTTATTTTTTTTATTTATAAATATGTCTAGTTACAACAAACAACTACAACGTATTAATCGAAACTAGATTGTAATTAATGTTTTTAAAAAATTATATTGAATAAGAAAATTAAAAAAAGAATATATTTTATTAGCTAAGTCCCTTATTTATGAAAAAAACTTACAATAATAAACAAATTAAATAAGATAAATGCATAAATTAAAGTCGGTTGATTGCATATCATGTCAGTGTCAATAAATGGAAGATATGATGAAGTTTAAGGCCTTTTCCTCTATGATTTGTTGTTTTATAATACAAACTTTATTGTCTAGAATTTGATATAGTACAATTACTTCCTTCATATAATCTTATATATGAAAATATAAATACTTTATCTAATCTTGTGTTGAGTGCTCAATTATATTTCCCACCAATTTCATTTTTTTTCCCACACTAAAGGAATCGATGATAGCAACCCCAACTTAATATCATAGAAGTACTCTTATACCCTGATCTCGAATGATTTTTTTTCTGATCTATGTTTAACCTATGTATTTCATGCTATAATTCAGTGATCACACAACCCTTATTGTTCAGTGATTTATCACTTAGAAATTAGAATGCACAATGAATATTCTATCTATATTAAGCTAGATCTTTATATATGTACCAAGTCCTTTTGTTGCGACCGTTTGTGACCGCAGTGGTATGTGCATTGTAATCGTAAAGATTTAGTAAGTATTTAACTATGGATATAATTTAAAATATAATAAAATAAATAAATAAATATTATTGTCACTTCTTGTAACTTTAATATATTTTTATTCATAAAAAAAAGATTTACGTGGATAGATTATTAAACTTACGTCCACGGAAAATCGAGCCAGCTACTAATAATTAGAATGAGTAGGAGTACAAAATTTATAGAGAAGCATCAAATAAAAAATATTTTTAATAAATGTATTTTTAAAAGAAAACCTCAGAAAATACTAAACTCTCTATAAGAAATTATAACTCAAAAAAATTAGGATTAACTTATACGTCACATTAGTTCAATTCTAAAAAGCAAATAAAATAGGAATTATATAGGAAACAAATTCTCCTTATAATATTATGAGTAAGATTAAATTATAATTCTTTTGTCTAATGATAACAAAATAATCTGTTATCTAAATACTCAACCAATAGAGTTCTAATAAAATAAAATTTTAAGTACTATCGAATATTTGTATATGTTATGGTATCATTTCAACGCAAACAATTTTATTTTATTTTATCATCGTTTATTGTATGAAACGATCAAAATCTGAGGTTCACTGAAAAATAAACTAACCATGTTCTTAAAGAGAGTTAAGAGGTTGGTATTCTTTAAAACGTAATCAATATGAAATTGAGACAAAGTCCATATAAACAGGTGAAACTTTCCTACAGTTTTTTTTTGAATTAATACAGATACCTTTGTATAATTGTATTAACGCATAAACAATGGTAGTTATAGTGTAAGATGCATGATAAACTTATAAATTTAACAAAAAGAATGGTCTATATTACAATCATGCATGACTTAGTCGCAGATTTGTCTTACAAATCTATATAAAAACAAATTAAATGATTACGTTTATATTAAAGCATTTTTCTGTTAGTTTAAAAATTAGAAAAAAATTTACTCATGCCTCTTACATATGTTATAATTCACATCTTCGTTCTTTTTGTATCAAATGATAGAGTTCTTTTGTTTTTGTTAATATTTTAGTGCTCCAGTTTATATTTAGTATTAGTCAATTAAATTAAACAACTTAATTTAAAAAATTAAAATTTTAATTTAGTTTTAAAGTATATTTTTGATATAATTATAAATAAAAATTATATTTTTATAAGATTTCATTGACTTAATAAATTTATTTTAATTTATTTTATTTTTCTTGTATCTAATTTTGAATTTACTTTTTATCAACAAAACATAATAAAATTTCATTTTTTTAAATAATAAAATATTAATAAATATTTAAAAATTAAATTGTAGTCATTAAATTATTAAAATTTTTAATAATATATTTTTTATTTATACATAAAAAATATAAGTTTGTGTAAAAATTGAACTTTAATTTTTTTAATTAAATCATTTGACTTGATTGACTAATCCTAAAAATGAGTGGATGAACTAAAATGCTAACAAAAATAAAAATGGAGGATTACATTGTTTTACTTTCAAACAAAAGAGACGAAAATGGTAAATTATAAAGGAACCTGAGAATAACTTGCTCAAAAATAAATATATTTGATATCTATTGAAGTTTGACATATTATACCAATTGATCCTTTCATTTTAACAGGTTTCACATTTTATCCCCTTCAACTTATTTATATTTCAAATTTGATATAGTAAATATATATAAATAATAGAGAGAGAAAATTCCTAAATTTTATTCCCTAAATTATTTTTAATTATAATTCATATGTCATTTTATAGTTTATGTTGAATATGAAATTAATATGGAAGTGATAAGTACGAATTAATAATATTAACATATATACATATCTTTATATAAAAAAAGATAAATATGATAAAAACTATAATACAAAGAATTTAAAAAATCAATAAAATATAAAAAATAGAGATATGAATAGAATATTCATTTAGACAAAATAGATATCTAATAACTTAATAATAATGTTTTCATTTGTATTTTTATTTTAATAAAAAGGTAATTTAATATATTTTAAAAATATTTAAGATTCAGTTAGAGTAATAAATCAAACTTAAAAGTGTTTACAGTAATTTTTTAATTATTAAATAATAGAAAATAATGAAATTTTAGTTTAACGGAAGTAGAATGGAAAGAGGTTTTAATATAATTTTTAAATGCCAGGATTAATGTCAAATTTTTGGATTAAAAGTCATTATCCCGCTTAAAAGATATATGTTTGTTTGGGCTGGGCAAGCTTTCCTGATTGGGCCAAGCTTTCCTTTTTTTGTTTTTCCGGAACCAAGCTTTCCTGATTTATAAGGATCCGCACAATACAATCCACAGTCACTTTCTTGTTTCTTTCTCTTGTTAGGCGACTCCAATTAATGCTATTCAGCCCCCAGAATTTTTGACATAAAATCATTTAATTTAGATTTTACTTATTTGAGCAATTAATTTCAGATTTTATTTTTTTATTTTTGAGTCAGATAATTCTATAATTGTATTTTAAAGATGCGTAAAATATAAATCGGAGATGAAAAATGCGAAATAAAAATTAAAAAATTCCATAAATTGTTGCGATAAAATTATTGTAAACTTATTTTTTGCAATAAAAAAATAAATTATGGGACTACTCAAGGTTCATCTGCGGAGAGTGAGTCGGGGCCTTTGATCTAAAAATGAAGAGTTTTTGGTTAGTTGCTAAAACAAGTAAAAACTGGGTTAAATGACCCTGTCACACAAGTTCAGCGGGTGCGTTGACTCTTTGTTCAATGCTATTTAGTTGGTTTTGGTTCAAACGAGTTTTTTTAAAAAAATAAAATTGAAATTTATTTGTGTATTAAATTTTTTCTGAGTAATTTTAAAATATCAAATAATGTTTTTTTTTGAGAAGATATATCAAATAAATTATTACATAAATATATCTACAAATGAAATGAGTTTTACAAAACAAATTGAACTAAATAAATAAAGGATATCTTTTTTTTTTGAAACACTTTAATTACAAGAAGCTTCAAATATCACCAAATTAATTTTTAGGAGCAGTATAAATATCGAAATGTAAAGTACGTTACGATAAAATAACATAGTACTAATTATTTGACAATCTAGTAATCTTGATGAACTTTTATATTTGGTATATGAAAACAAACCATCGGTGTTTTTCTTTTCAATTTGGGATTTACAACATACTTTAAACTTAATTCCAATTACAATTCCCGTATTATATATATTTATGAACTTCAATTTTGTTTTGGACAATTCATTTTACGTGCATATATACGTGTTGAACCAATATTTTCATAAATAGTATGATCATATAATTCCGAACTCATAACACCAACAATTTCAAACCCTAGCTACTTTGTTTGAAATTCAGTGCACTCCATTTAGACCCTCGCAGCTAACACGTAGCACCGTAACATGACTCACCTTGGCACCACCATGCCTTTAAATTGTTGCTATTCCAGCTTTTCCATAAGCACCATTTCTTGTTTAATTCATTAGCTTGTCACAATTCATAAAACTTGATCCAAAATGAAGAGCCTCTCTTCACGAGCCGTGGTCGCAGTGGTGATGGTGATGATGGTGTTGATGCTTGAAGCTGAGTCAGGCGCTGACGTGTCGAGTAATGCAGTGAATTGCAGTCCAGCAGGGCTAAGGCCATGTCTGCCAGCGCTGAACTCGCCGGCGCCGCCAACAAGCGGTTGCTGCAGCCAGTTGAGGATCCAGAAGCCTTGCCTTTGTGGATACATGAAGGATCCAAATTTGAAGACTTATCTGTCGTCTCCTAATGCCAAAAAAGTTTCTACTGCTTGTGGTGTTCCTTTGCCTAAGTGTTAGTTCAAGCTAATAATAAGTGTACTGTGTCACTTATCTGTGATGTATGTGGTTTCTATGTAATAAAAAAATAAAAGGCTAAACTATAGCCGGATTCCTCCTATTTCAGTTTTTAATTTTTTTCCTCCTATTATTTTTGAAATTGTATACCATTTTGAAAAAGAAAGCCGTTTGGTGCTATTCCTCTTACGGGTGAGCAAAATATCTGACCGACCAATCTAACTGGAATTAATATATGACTTTCAGTCGGCTCGGTTCAGTGAAAAATATGAGTTTGCTCGGTTCGATTTTTAGATTTTAAAATTATAATATTTAGTTATCAGTTTAGTTTGAGATTCTAATTATCCAAATTAACCGAGTCAGCCGAATAGGCCAAAAATTTATTTTTTCTCAAAATTCTCGTTTTTTTAGTTTTAATTGAACCTTCCGAATTACCTACATATTCGGTTTGGTTTTGGTTAGATTTTATATTCGATCAATTCGATTTTGATTTTGATTTTGATTTTTTTTCATTATGTTCGGTTTTGTTGGTTATCTAATTTTTGGAAATACCAATATGGTTTTAACTAAAACGACGGAATGCTCACCCTTAATCTTTCTCCTCATGATTTCTCTCTTTTTTTTCTTCAACTTTCATCACCGACGAGTTTTGTGAGGATGGAAGGGGTTGATTTTCGGCCTTTTGGTCGAGAAATCATTCGTTTCCGCTTGAATACATTTATTTTTTATGCTTTGTTGATTTTGATACTCCGTGGAGTTTCACTTGTTGTTTAGGTGTGTTTTTTTATAATATTTTTGATGTATTTTGTAGTATAATTTGATAATTTTAATATGTGCAGTTTGAGTTGATCCTTGATTTGTTTAAGACCGTCTAGAATTTTATTTTAGTTTTCAGCTATATGTTTCTTGATGGATTGAGATTTTAATCATATCATTTAAAGTATTATTTGGAATGAAACAAATAAAAAATTTAAGTACTTAGGTTGTAAATTGTGCTAAAAAAATCATCTAACACTTGAATTTTCTATATAGCACGTCAAAATTTTATTCTTGGATTTTGTTTCTTTTATTTCGTTTTGATTTAAGTTAGATCAATTGTTCGATTTGTTTTATTTTTTTGATTTTTTCTAGCAATTGATTTATTTTGTACTTCGATGATTCTATCAATATAGTCTATCTTAATTTTGTCAAAAACAAAATTTTAATTTTAATTAATTAACACTGTTTTTTTTTCATCATTAATTATTTTTCTTCTTTTATGATTATTGTTTAGTGTATGTATACATTTAGCATTGTGCTAGGATCGAAAAGTTGGCCTTTGAATGCCACTAAAGGACGTATAAGAATGTCTAAAGACAAATGCAGGCGGCTCTACTCTCAAAAGCAAATTAACCAAATTAATTTCCTTTGGTGGTTGTTCAACCCACAATCAATAAAGAATTTTCTGTATGTAAATTTAGTCCATTACGTCATTTGTGTACTAATTTTATTACATATTAATATATTAGTAAAATAATGACAATTTTATAAATTTATTTATTATTTATTTATATATTTAAATAATAATATTATAAAATTACTATTATTTTAATGATGTGTCATAATATAATAAATTTAGTACACGGATGACATGAGAATTTACCTAAAATTTCTCTATCAATAAATACTTTAGATCTCAACATTATAAGTATCATTCAATTTGCTTTTATTAGAAATGCAATGATTCGAAGGCTTAAAATCATCTACCATTCCTGACTTTAGAATCTCCGATCATTAAAATTCCTAAATTTTATTTTCGTTCACAAAATCTTTCGAGTTTCGATTTTAAAATCATGAAAATCCTTTTTTTTAAATGACTAAAATACTTCTAATTACCGTATAACAAAAAAAAATCTAAACCAATCCAACCCAATACAATCAAACCTAAAATCACTTAATCAAAATTAAAACCATCTAATCAAAATTAAAATCGACATCCATCAGGAACCACCTCCGCTACCTCAGTATTCGCCACATCCCCGGTCACCAAGCGTCTTCTCACCTTAGAAAATGAGAGGGCGGGGTGGACCGGCAGTGGGTGAGGCGATGGTGGATGGGTGAGATGGCGACCAAGGGCGGAACTAGGGAGGGTACGAGGGTCGGCCGACCCTCCTTGCCGAAAAAAAAAAAGATTTTTGAATCGTTTTTCTAGTAGGGGCGGTTTTTTTCCTTGTCGAGGCGGTTAAAACCGCCCCTAAAACTGCAAATGTACACATTTTCAGCGTATTACAGCCGTTTGATTTTTTTCAAATAGCCGAATGTAAAAATTTCGACCCTCCTAAATTAGAGCCTTGGTTCCGCCACTATTGGCGACGGTGGCGAGTGTAGTGGCGGTGGACAACGATAGTTGGGTTGAGTGGGTGAATGAGTGACAGTTATTGGATTAGGTGAGTAATTTTAGATTTGGTTGGATTGAAATTGGTTTAATTTTCTATTTTTAATTAATTTAGTCATTTTTGGGCAAAAGACTTTCGTGATTTATCTAAGCTCAATTTGTAATTAAAAATGAAGTTTAGCGACTTTAATGACCGGAGACCCTGAAGTCAAAGAGGGTGAATGATTTTAAGCCTGATCAGAAGTAGCAAAAATTTAATAACACTTAATTAAAATGAGGGTATTCTTATAATATCATTATTCAAAAGTATAAAAAAAAAATAAAAAAATACTCGCATTTTAATGAAGTATTATAATATAATTGACTCAGTCCACAGATGACGTGCTGGACTAAATCTACCTACAAAATCTCCCAATCAAATATACCCTAAATAAATGTTACCCCAGTCTAGTGTAGTGATCCTCTTTAAAGATTAATTAAAGATGTATGTGAATTCCATTGCATCTCCTTCATTAATGTCGTAGGTCTCCATATCCCTAACAATCCTTTAATATCTTTTCATAATTTTGATATTATTTGTATCAATAAAACTCGGATGTCTAGATCTACACTTAAAAAAACTGTAATACGTGATTAATAATCTTACGGTAATCATCATTCAATTACAAATTTCCGTTAGATCGAACAATAATATAGCTCAACATTGTCGGCGTTGCTGAGATAGAATTCGTGTTACGTTGCATGTGCAAATATAATTAATAAAGAAACTTCGAAACTGTCCATCTTTGTATGGGCAGATTCATTTGTATTTCCTAAAATGAACAAAAAAAACTAGAATAGTCTAGCTGCAGGTAGTAGAATTAGATAAGTGCATCACCAAATATGACCAAAACTAGTCATCACTAATCTAATCCCACATTAAAATAAATTAAAAAAATGGGACCCAGTCATCTCCTCCTCAGCATTGACCCGTCTCAGAAATGCCTCCCCATGATTATCATCACCCACCAAACTTTTTAATGCCACTGTTTAGTTTCCTAAAAATACTTGCCACCTCATCATATATGGCCAGGAGCCAAATTAATGAGTAGGACAATGGCTGTTTCTCACCGTCGATGGTGATTATATATCCCCTAGTATAATCTAGAAATTTAATCGTGGAACAAATTATAAAATAAAATATAATTGATGATTTTTTCATATTAATCACAATAAAATTAAAAATCAAAAATAATTTTTTAAAAAATTTAGATTTTTTATCAGAATTGACACAGTTCCGTTTATGAGTATCTCTACCAGTGAGTAGAAGTATATCATGCAAATGATGACCTAAGAGATGATATAAGTAAGTAAATACTAAATCTAAATCTACTAACCAAAACCCCCAACTTTAGGAAATACGAATAAGCCTACGCGGCGGAAGGGCTGCGTGCACGTGTCCCATTCTCACTCTCTACAGTGTTGAGACGACCTGTCACCTTTATCTTCCACCTCCACCTATATAAATACCTCCATAACCGCTTCATCTTCCTCAACCTTATTCCATTTCTAATCTCTTGAATTTATTCACTTCCATGGCTTCCGATCTCTCCGTCATCCTCCCTCGTGTCCTCATCGTCTCTCGACGTACCGTTCGCAAGAACAAGTTCGTTGATTTCGTCGGTACTGCGCTAATTCGACAATCTTTCTTTTAACTCTTTTGAATCATATGTATGATGTTAATTTTGGTTTTGATAATTTATTATTTTCAGGTGAATATCATCTTGATCTGATAGTAAGCTACGGCGCCGTACCGGTTATTGTTCCTCGTGTTAATGGAGTTCATATGTTACTCGACAGTTTCGAGCCGATCCATGGAGTTCTTCTCTGCGAAGGAGAAGACATTGATCCGTCTTTATACCAAGACGAAACTTCAAATCTTTCGGCAGAAGAATTGGAAGAAATCAGAAGAATGCACGCCAGCGATACGGCGATCGATAGCGAGAAAGATTCAATCGAATTACGGCTCGCGAAGCTTTGCTTGGAAAGGAATATTCCGTACTTAGGAATCTGCAGAGGCTCTCAGGTTTTGAATGTTGCTTGTGGAGGCACTCTCTATCAGGATATAGAAAATGAAGTTTCGAGAAAATGTCAGGAGTTTCAAAGAGTGAAGCATATCGATTATGATAATTATGATGGGCATAGACATGTTATTAAGGTGATTCAGAATAGTCCGTTACAGGATTGGTTCAAAGAATCTTTGGATAATAAAGATCAAAATATGGAAATCTTTGTAAATAGCTATCATCATCAAGGTGTCAAGAGATTAGCTCAAAGATTTGTTCCAATGGCATTTGCACCTGATGGTTTAATTGAAGGTTTTTATGATCCTGACGCTTATAATCCCGAGGAAGGCAAGTTTATTATGGGTCTTCAGTTCCATCCGGAGCGAATGAGGCATCCTGAGACCGACGAATTCGATTATCCGGGTTGCCCGAAAGCTTATCAGGTATATATATTTGATGATCGTGTGTGATTTTATTTTTTTTGTAATTGTTATGTTTTTGGACTAATGAAAGTGTATTGAATATGCAGGAATTTGTGAAGGCTGTGGTTGCCTATCAAAAGAAGCTTAACAGTACAAATGCTGTGGCAAAGCCTGTAAGGCTAAATCAAGAAATGGAGAAGAAAAGGAAAGTTATATTAAGGAGTTTCTCTCTTGCCAGAGACTTGTATACTAATGGCCAAGACATGCACCCGTCAGAACAGTCAGAATTGGAAGCTGGAGCTGAATTTCTAGAGGTATATACACTAAAAAAAGATATTTATGAAAATTTACGATAAGGGAGTAAATTTTTGTGACGAATTTGTGATGTAAACTGCAATCACAATATATTGCGGTGGAAGAGTCCGTCACAGAAGTGTGATGGTTACTAACTTCTGCCAGTAATCCGTCACAAATTTATAACAAATTTCATTTTCGTGACGCAAAATTCCAGAACATGTTTGATAAATGTATACCACTAGTTATCTAGTCGTGTAATTAATCACATTTTTAAACGAATTGCAGTCAAACACAGCATTGAGTTTACAACAAGAAAATAGGCTAAAACAGATGGGAGCAACAATAAGAAATGGAAGTTCATACATAGAGAAGCTAAAGTTGAATGAAGAAAGAGAAATATTAGCAAGAAATGTGATGGGGAAAATGTCAGCTGAGCAGTTGTCCGATCTTTTATCATTCTACCGTATGATGGGTCAGATTTGCTCCGAAGTCTTGGAAAGAAAGCTTAATGGAATTGTCAATGACACTACAGCAGCTTCTTGATAAAGATTTGCCTTTCATTTTCATCACAAGAGTCATCACTTGAGATTATTGCTATCTTTATTTTTCTTTTCACGTGATGTATATGATGCAATTGTGCAATCTTTAGTCCTTATTATTGCTATGTGCAAAATTTGCAAAAGGCTCGTAATTTTGAGCTTTAAAATGGATTACTTGAGTATTATTTAATTATGACGAGTCCAATTTTTTATTGTATCCCTTTTTTTTTATAGCTGGTTATAGCTGCTGTCAGCTGAGCTTGTACAGAACAGTATACTTGTGAAAAAATATGCCCATTAGATTCGAGAATTATACTATTAGACCAACCTTTCAACCAACTAAATTTAAATTGGATTATAACATAATGTCACCTAATTATGCTGATACAATACAAGTAAACTTTGTGATTTTAGGCTTATTAGTAGGGAAGCAAATGGAATAACCGATTGACTATACAAATCTATCCGAATTGCATTCTTATGTAGATATTAAATTATTTATTTGATTTTAATTTATCTTTTTCTAGCTATTTTTCATAAATTTAGTTTTTGAAAAGGTATATTTACCTTTTTTTCAAACAATAATTTAAAATTGATAATCATTTTTGCCAAACATATTTTTTCCAACATTACAATTATTAAAAGAAAAAAGGGTCAAATAAACTCCTAACATTTAGCCTATGGATCAAGTAGGCACTCAACGTTTAGAATGGTGCATCGAAAACCCTAATGTTTTTAAATCGTATCATCTAAACCCTCCATAGGTGTCCTCGTTGATATGATTTAACAAATTTTGGGGTCCTCGGTGACCCCTAAGGAGAGCGTAAATGATTATAATTTAAAAATTTTAGGGGTAATGTTTATTTGATCCTTTTCGAATATCGAGGGCCTACTTAACCCATAAGCTAAATATTATGAGCTTATTTGACTTTTTTTTCTTATTACAAACCTTTTTAGAAAGGTCTAATGATGCCGAAAAGTAAAAACTTTTTAATTTTTTTTATAAATTTATCCAAAACATTCAAAGTTTATAAACTTGTCCCAATTTAACAACTTTATTGCAATTATATCCAATGTTTTTCAATCAATTTTATTGTGTCAATCTTTCACTTTAATACAATATATATTTGCTCTTTATATCCGATTTTAGTTTCAATTTTTTTAATTATCTTTGAAAGTTAGAGAATTTAAATTTTAAACATTTTTTTGATGAATAAATTTTAAACATCGTATCTGATTTATTTTAGATTAGAAGCTAAATTTTATAATTTTAAAAAATAAATTTGACTGATTAAGGAGTCCTTATAAAAATTCTACTGAAAATTTAAAAGTGATTCAGGTAGCTGTGGCCATTCTGCTGATGAATCCACATGTTTTTCTCGCAAATGATTCATGAAAAACTGGACACAGGAGAGACCATATTAGTCAACTCTCTTCAATATTAATTAGTCAAGTTGTACATTTGCAAGATAGAGATGCTAATTACAAATCATACTTACGTGTAAATCATATTTGTAAATTATGCTTCTGAAAATCGTGAATCATACTATTGACATTATGCTTATTCAAATGTGAAACACACTGCACCTCCATTATTAATAAAAATTAGGCGCAAAGTCAATTTTTTTAATTATCGCGTTTTTATTTTTATTTTTAAAAATATATTTAATTATGTTTGAATTTAAATTGAATGTGTAACATCCCGTAAATAAAAATAATATATTTAGTAATATAATTATAAAATAATGGATAAGATGGTAATTTTATGTTTTTTTAAAATAAAACCCTAATTGAATCTCAGCCTATTTAGAGGAGGCTAACCAAACTTAATGGAGGTTAAAAAAAAAGAGAACAAAAGTTTAGCCGTCTTTTACAAATTAAGATTTACAATACATAAACGTTCAATGGGTTTCCGTCTGCCATGCTAAGGTATTATTTTCTAACACTGCAAATTTTATTATGTTCTTGAAATTTATAATCTAATTGAAAATTGAACTGTGTAAAGAAACTACTATTAGATTATGTATAGTGTGATTTAAGTTTGAAGGTTTATTTCTATTAGAGGACTATGTACACGAAAATTGATGTTGGAATTTAAGAAATTGTTTTCAAATCAGTATTGATAATACAAAATAAAAACATATATATTTTGCCTCATCTTACACATGAATAAACTTCTTGTTTTCACGTTTCACGATGCTATTATTATTCTTTTTTTTTTCCTTTTTTTTTTGTCAATTTAATAAGTCTAGATCCAACTCTTCAATTTTTTTTCAGAAAACATATTTAACTCTTAAAGATTAAGTTATGACACTTTAGTCCATAAAAATTATAATATAGTAATTATGTATGTATTTCTTTAAAAAATTTGTTGGGATATGTTACAGTTTCAAATGCATTATCAAAATATTAATAACAATAAAAATAACAGTAATTAATTTATTTATTTTTATTTATAATTTTTAGAGCTAACTTAATGGATATACGTATTATAAATAATGTTAGGAGACGCGGATAAGTAGATTGCGGGATAGCATTATTTGATAATTAGGTCGTTATGCGATTGAGGTAAGTATAGTTAATTATATTTATGTATATTTATTGATTGCTAAATGTGGATCTTTATGTGGTAGACATTAGTATTGGCGTTTTGATATATGATAAATTACATGTTAATTGGTGCATTGACTATATTTTGTCGTATTTGTTCTGAGGGTAATATAATTAGATTATATGACGGTGAAACTTATGGATAAGAGCATGTTAGGTATACGATTATTTGTATTTAATAATGTGTGATAAGTACAGTTTGAGAATGAAAGTTGATGTTAAATAATAATAATTAAGGTTAACTGTTTGCTTACCTAGAACTGGTTATATCCAATGGTTTATAGATGCGACGATTAGATTGTGATATGATGAGATAAAAGATGTGATAAATGTTTTGCTAGGCACTTCAGTGCCGAGATATTCTCGGAAACATAGAATATCCTGTGCGTTTTGCTAGACACTGGGGTGGTGTCGGGATACTAATGTATTTGGTATCTTGTGCGATAAATATTTGGGATTGTGATGGCCGGCAAACCATTGGATATGATTCAGCTAGATTAAACAGGGCCCTAATTAATTGAATATAATAAACTACGATTTAAAATGTTTGATCGTACGAATGTATATGCATGTGTGAGTTGATGAATCTTTAGTTTATTAAATGAGACTTTGCTATTTGTTTTGCTTGCTATTTGTTACGTATATATAAATATAATTAGCTATATTTTATTGAGTAGGCAGCTCACCCCTTGCCACCTATTTTTCAGGAGGTAGATCGCAGTGACTCATCCATTTAGGTTCGTGAAATCAGTCAATTGGTTTGATTAGGTGGGTCAACAGTGTCATCTGAGTTTAGTTTTTTTTAAAATTTAATTAAATTTATACGAACAATTAACTTTTATTTTTGAAATAAACATTTGACATTCTGATTTGAATTGACAATTGTAAATTTAATGAAATTGTATTATTTCAAGATCGTTAATAAATGTTTGAACTGAAAATTTTTTTTGAGATTAAATTTTGAATTGTGTTTTTAAGTTAATTTTTAATATAAATTCGAGAGGGGTGCTACAGAATGCATGTCGATCTTTACGTGGACCATCATATAAATACAAAATGAAGTTCAAGACTAAACATATTGCATAAATTATTGGGTATTAGCAAAATAAATTTTAACGTTTTACCTTTTTAACAATTTAAATATAGCGTTTAAAATGTTACGAAATAAATTATTAACTTTTCAATTTTTATATTTTGTATTCTCATTTCGAATTCCGGCCATTTTATTATTATTTTTAGACTATAGAGTGCAAAAATGTGAAATATTGGAAACTTTTTTTCAAAATTTTAAAACGCTGCGATTTAATATGCCAATAATACGGCTGCCACATATACAAAAAAATGGCTGGAAAACGGTTTAAACTACAAAATGCAAAAAATAAAAAGATTGAAATTTATTTCTTAATGTCTTAAACATTAAACTTAAATCGTAAAAAAAAGTAAAACGCTGGAATCGTAAAAAAAAGTAAAACGCTGTTATTTGAAATTCTTGCAACAAAAAAATGCAATTTGAATATTATTGCAAAAATTAAAAAGTTTAGATATAATTGCAACAAGTCGTAAAGGTTTGAGTTTTTTTTTATCATTAGGCCTATTCTATATATGTAAGATACTGTAATTTTATGATAAACATTTTAAAAAAGCTTGATCTTTTTATTGAATTTAACAAAAATACTCTTTTTCTATCATTGGAGAGCGAGAGCATTTGTAAAAGAGATTGAACACGGAATCTTAACAGAATGTTGTTTAACGCTTATTCCATTTGAGCTATATAATTCATATGTAACAGAAACACTCTTAAATAATTGGATACCGATAGTATATATAGAAACAATATAGTTTTCATATTTGATCTATATTAGTTTAAAAAAGAATTAATGCATGCATGTATCAGTATCATATCATCTGATTTTAAGAATAACTTATTAAAAATATATGTGTATTAATTTTGTATTACAATTAAAAAGCATCTTTTTATATGAATCAATAATTGAAAATACTAATGAGAAAAAAAAGAGTTAAAGAACCGTTAATAAAAATATTAGATCTGACAGCTTCACTAAACAATTATCATTTTTCATATAAATTTGTTAAATAAATAATATAAGCTTATGGTTGTTGGTCAATAATTAATAAGACTGTCAACTAAATAATTAGTAAGTAGCTGGTTGGAATTGGATATCAACAAGAGAACTGAAATGCAATTAAAACGAAAAACTAATATACTAATGTTTAGTCCAGTAATCTAATTCGAAAACTACATCATAACATGAGTTGAAAAATGGTAACACATGCATTTTTTAAGTCAACTAAAGCATTTAATATTCTTAGCCTAACATATCAAATATCATCCTTAACATTTTTCATATCTGACAACCAATCTTCTCTCTCTAACTGAAAATGGCTTCTTCACTAATTTTTTCTCTTCCAGTCTCTGTTTTCTTTGTTTTTCTGTTAATTCCGACAGGTTTAAGCAAACCTGAATTATACACTGCTTGTCGGAATATTTTTTCCTGTCGAAATATCACAGCTAGTTATCCTTTTTGGGGAAAAGATCGACCTGACGCCTGTGGAATTCCTGAAATGAAGCTCGAGTGTCAGAATGGTAACTCCATAATAGAGATCGAGAGTGTATCATACCGTGTTCTGGAAGTTATTGAAAAAGATCAGATTCTCAGAATTGCAAGACAGGACTATTTAAGTGGAATCTGCCAGCCTAAGTTTATGAATACAACACTCGATTCTGCCTTTTTCGAGCTAGCTTCTAATTACCGGAACCTGACGATTTTCTATGGCTGCCCTTCAGGGTTAGATGGAATATTCAACGCACCACTGGCACTATTCAATTGTGACATAGAAGGGTCTGTATTTAATGGTGGTTATGCTGCAGGAGGTGTTAATGGCCCTGGATTGTGTTACCGGAGTGTGGTTGTTCCAGTCTCTGAATTCACTCTTACGACAGATATATTTAATTTCTCAGTTTTGCAAGTAAGCTTGAAACAAGGTTTTGAGGTTAAATGGAAAGCAGATCATACTTTGTGTAACGACTGCTTAAACTCCGATGGAGCCTGTGGTTATGATGTTTTTAGCAATCAAAGCGTTTGCTACTGCGACGGTCAATCAATAGGATCAAAGTCATGTTCTAGCTCACCGGATATGGTTTCTTCTGCTGATCCAGGTTTGAATTTAAATTCATTACTATAATCTGCAATATACTCAACGCATTTGCATTTCCTTATCATTGCACAAAGCTTGGGACTCCATTCGGAAGTGAGATATGCATTTATCATCAGCTAAATTGCACCGAAATTTATCGAATTTAATATTTTTCGAATCTGACACCAGTAAAATAAAGAAAATAAGACTAGTGAACTAGACCGAACTAACAAAAAATAGCTAGACTAGACTATTATTTATCTGATTCAACTCCACATTATCGTAATGAGAACACCAATTAATCATAAGAATATTAGGTAACAATATTTTTGTCAAAAGTCTTGAGCAACAGAGTAATATAATATATGTGGTCGCTGTAGTGTTTGAAAAACGTCCATTTTTCCCTTAGTCTGAAAATGAAATATTTTTCACTGTCCACAACTTTGAACTGACTACCAATGGACAAATTTTGTAAGTGAACTTTGTCATTTATTAGAGAATTTTTCCTGTTCTTTTTTATCATCGGAAAGGGGCGCTTATAGGGGAATTGATTCTAGTATCGTAGTAGAAATCTAGTACACATACTATTATAGCTCATTGGTAGTCAATTTTTTCGTTTTCTATAACATTTTTAGTAGAAGTTTTTTATATAAATTTAAATTAGAAATATATGTTGCTGTCTAGTGAGTGTATACCGAATAATTTATATAATTTAATGTCCGACCAAAACAACTAGAAATTACAAAGACTAATTCATTAATCTACTAAAATCCGCTTATTAATTTGAAAACTACCAATTCTCCCCAAAAATGCAAGCCGATCGGGTCAAGAAATACGTTCCTTTCTCTTTTTCTCATTATTTTTCACGGCAACCAACATCCGCAAATCTTCCGCCGCCGCCGATGATCGTCGACACACCAACTGCCGTCAGCCAATCCAATGCGGAGTTATCAGAAACATTACTTATCCTTTCTAGGGCAAAAACCGAGCAGAGTTTTGCAGTCAACCCGAATTTGAACTGAAGTGCCAAAACGACGTAGCTTTAATAACCCTAACTTCAACTACATTCAGAATTTCTCGAAATCGACTCTCGGAATCAGTTCATGCGAGTCGCAAGAGACGATTCACATTCTTTAACTACGGCGCCGGAAATGTCAGAAACCTGACGTTACTCTACGGTTGTGGTTCTGTACCTAAAATTCCATTCTCAGAACTATTTGGCAACCAAACTGCAACATAAACGGTACGGATCTCAATTCTTTTGTTTGACAAGAAGTGAACTGTATAAAGTAAATCCTTGCAATAGCAATGTGATTATTCGGGTTCAGGAAAAAACTGCTCAGGCTATAGAGAATAATGTGGTTAAACTAATTATGCATTACAAGAAGGGTTTGAATTGCAATTAAAAATAAATAGTTTTGATCAATGCATTAAGTGTATTGATTCTGGTGGATTTCGCGGATTTTATAGCACGACGGATCAATTTGCTTGTTTTTGCCATGATCGGCCTACTCTGAGTTCATGTTCTTTCAAAAGAGGTATGTGTTAATTAATCTAGAAATGCTCATTTTGTTTAACTATATATAGACTTTGATTGAGAAAAATTATTAGGCAACTAAGTTAATTATAGCTAGAGATTAGAGATTTAAATAATTTATCGATGATTACATTCGAGTTAATGATAACTTTGCAGCTTTCTCGAGACGACTATAGGATTCACTAGTTAAAGCTCATTTGTTGAGTTTAGATCAAAGTTTTTGAGACCAACGATGTGTTATCGTTTATGTTGTTCTAACTGATCCTGATAGCGACTGGGAACCTTTTCATCAAGCTAGAACATTATTGTCATGCTTGCTTAGTTTACAAGTAGCTAAATGGTCAATGTCTTCAGAAATTTTAATTTTTAGTTTAGTATTTAAAACGTTTCATTAGATTGAAATATTGAATTCAAGCTCAAGAAAGTCATGAACTATGCATGTTTCTTCTGTTTTAGCTACCCTCTGCGGGCTACTTTAAAGTAACTATAATTAAAAAAAATTCAGAGAAAATTAATTTTTGTGGCTAGCAGGCTATACGGCACAATGGTGTGGATTAGAAGTATGATAAAATCATAACATATTTTTGAAGAGTATTATAATCATTAGTGATGTTCTTAGTCCATTGAATTGATTTAGTGTCAGAAAAATAGACATCTAAATTTTATTGTTTCAGAAAATATGAAAATGGGAAGAAAAGAGAAATAAAATCAAACCTCTTAATTTGTTATTTCATCAAAAATTATCCCAAATGTTCAAATTATAACTTGTAGAAAAAATCTGAATCTGCTATAAAATGTAAAAACTATAAAATGAACGGACATGCTTGATCAACTATATATGATTCTGCATCAATTTTTATATGAGTAAAAGTAAGTGTTGGTGTCATGCCTATCACGTCTTGACATCAGATCCTCCTAGTCCATGCCCTGGTTTTAGAATTTGCAAGATCCTGTTTTGCTAGACTTGTAATTAGACTTTTGCATATGATGATAAATTCATAGGTTTGTGTTCATTATTTTAATCAGAAATTATAAGCATCGCAAAACTAGCTAACATTTATATTTCGATAATTATATTAGGGTAAATCTCACTTTCTTGACTTAAATAACCATTTCATTTCAAACAACAAAATAATTTCTTTATCAATAAACAATATAATAATTCGGATATGTATTTTAAAGTTCTTTTTGGTACAATTTTAATTATTATTTTCTATCTACTTATATTAAAATACTTGTAGTATGTAAGGTTGCTTATTTTGACTTTCCAACAGGGTCTATTATGCTATAAATTCCGCGTATGCCATTAAGTTCTATAGCAAACAAATGATGATTCATGCAACTCAAAGTATTTCTCTAACTAGTTCATAAATTTTGTTATTTTCAAATAAAACAAATTTCTGTAGATATTCTTTAAATTGTCTAGAAAAACAACCTTTTAAAATAATAATAATAATTAATCAGATGTCTATATCATAAAAACTACAAAAACTTAAATCATTATACATTGTTTAACTAAAAAATATGATCTATACAACACGGAACATCCAAATTTTGTAAATAAAAAATATACATAAAAGTTATTTGTTTATGGGTTCATTTAAATCAGACCTAAATTTATACTAATAATTTGTAAATACAGATGTGTCAATAAAATGAAATATGGTACCAATAAATAAAGAATATTTTCGTGATGGTTTTCTTGGCCAAATAAAATTTGGCATTGACCGCTACTAAATAAACCTTGCTAATAGAAGCTTCTTTGACAAAATTTGCCATCCTCCAACTTCGTCAAATGAGCAGCCAATTCAACTAATTTGAGTTTTGAAATTTTTTGAGTGAAATTACATCATCCCCTTCATCTTTTTTTTCTCTTCTTCTCTTATATCAAACGCACATACCCATTCTTTCTCTCTATCTGAACAAAATGTCTCTCTTTTTAATTATAACAATTCTCTTTTTTCATCCTCCAACTTTCACTTTTGCACAAAATCACCCTCAATATCAGAACTGCAGCGCACTGTTTCACTGCGGAAACATTTCAAATATTGTCTATCCGTTCTGGGGAGCGGGTCGACCCCAATATTGTGGCCATCCGAACTTCGGGCTTAATTGCACTGCTCAAACAGCAACAATAACCCTCGCCGATGAATTGACTTACCAGGTGCTTGAAATCCAAAGTGAGTCGACGAGTCTTCAGGTAGTTAGAACAGATTACATAGACGGCGTTTGTCCTAGCCGTCTCGCAAATACCAGTTTGGACACTGCCAATTTCGATTTCGGTCCAGAAATTCGAAACATAGATCTGTACTACGATTGCTCCAATCAGACATTTGGGTTCCCGACGATTGATGGGCTGTCCACTGAATTTACTTGTAACACACCCGGAAACGAAGGCAAAGGCTTTTATACGACGAGGGACCTCGGTACGCTTGGTAATGCTATAGCTAGCTACTTAGGATCTTGCGCCACTAAGGTGATCGTTACGGCAACTAAATCAGCTGTTGACACATTAGAGGGGCGCAATGATTTAAGTGTGGCGAATTTGGAAATAGCTTTGGAGCAAGGTTTTGGGTTAGAGTATAAGGGAAATCATGACAGCACTTGTGGAACGTGTGAATTGTCGGGTGGGAAGTGCGGTTCGAACTCCACTGATCCTAATTTATTTGCTTGTTATTGCACTGATCGTCCTTATCCCTTCAGCTGTGGAGGAAGCTCAGAAAATGGTGCAGGTGTGTCTTCTTCTCCATTTTTTGGTTGTTGATATTGCTATTGCCGTTGACAATAGCCATTTTTCTAGTTTTTATTTCAACCTTTTCATCCACTTCTAATCTTTCCTAACTAATTCTAAGGGTTGAGCAAAATGATCTATTAGGTTAGCAACTTAGCAATCCATTCGACCATAACCGAATTAATCCAATTAATTAATAGAATTATCAATTTTATCTTGAATTAATTTAATTGGATTAATTAAATCTAAAAAATATGTAACTTGAACCCGATTTAATTAGTCAGTAAATCTGGTTAGTTCGATTGAATCAAAAAAATATAAAAAATAATAATTACGAACAAATATATAAGATAAATAATATAACATATTTGGTTTATTCTATTTATTAAACTTTAAAAAATTTAATTAGGACCGAATTGAACTATTTTGTTGACTGAAATGAATTAACTAAAAGTTTTATAAAAATTAACCGAAACAGCTAGGTTAAATCGAAGGTAGATATAGCTCTAACTAGTTTGAACCCAGTATTAACTATACTACATTATTTTTCTTGAAATTGTTTATAGGACATTTTTTTAGTACGAAATTTTTGTACAATAATTTTCCATCAAGATAAGTATATTGACACTTTCAATTTACTCATATTGAAAAAGTGATTATCGTGAAAATTTTGGTCGTTGATGACATTGTTGCATTCAAACCTACCCAAACATTAGGTTAAACTTTCATTATTATTAATCAATTTGAAAAATAGCTTAAAATTGGTTAAATTATATATTTCTTTTAAATTCATTTTCAAACGCTTACATTTTTTACTTTGTACTGATTTTTTTAAACATTCCGTATCATAAATATAAGAGATGTATCAACTATCAAGGATATATTTGAGTTATTTGATATACAGTCGACTCTCTGATAATTAATACACATGGTGAATTAAAAATTTATTAATTAATAGAATTATTAATTTATTGAATTTATATAAAAAAATTATAAAAGATATTTTAAAGCATCTACATTAATACACCTGATATTAATATTATATTATAAAAAAAACTAACTAAATACACTTTACAATTACTCAATTTAAAAGAAATAATTTTATATTCAATTTAAAAAATATCAATTGATAGCAAACTAAAAAATAATTATTAAGAAATCGTATTCATAAAGTAAAATAATTTTTAATATTTTTTATATTAGAGATATTTTATTTAGTTTAATTTGTTTATCTAATAATTTTTTCTAAATTTTTTCTAAATTTTTTCAAAAGAATAAGAAAGTCATAATTTGATGGTATTTTAACTTCCACTTTATGAATTAAGGTTAGTATTGCCCAAATAAATCATCAATTGTTATATATTTCTTTAAAAAAATCTCTCTAATAATTAATATTCATGTAGAATATATTTTAAATTTTATTAATTATTAAATAATAGAATTATTAATTATCCGACATGTAACGAAGTTGGTTTTTTCAATTTTTTATTAATTATTAGAATTATTAATTTATAAAATATTAACTATTAGAGGATCGACTGTATGTTTGTGATATAGTATCTTTTAGACTTAAACTATATTTTTAAAATTAAGATTTTTTATATAGTTTTATGGTTTTGCCTAAAAAAATTTGCTTGTCATGCATAGGAACGTGTTAGGCATTATTCCAAGGTCTATGACACTTTAGCTACCATATACTATTTTAAATCCATTATTAAATTACGTTATATGACTTAGACTTATTCCATTCTAGAGGTCAGATAAAGACAGACAGTTTGACCCATTCCAAAGGAATAAACAAAAATTATTTGAATCAAATGATAAAATTTCGATTACAATTTGATAACCAAAATTCTCATCATAATTTTTGGTGATAAATTCATTTAACTACTTTATAATTTTAATTTCGATACAAAAAGTCTTATAAAGTTTTTGACATTACAAAAAGTCATGTGAAATAAATTTTTAGCAATTAATGACGAGTTATGTTACTAAAATAAGTTGAACGACTTAATTTATATAAAGAAAGTAGAACTTAATCATTCAAATTATTTTTAGTATAAATTTATATAAATATAAAAAGATAACTAACAAAAGATAATTTTTATAATATAATTTTTGCTATATATTTCTTTTAATACTTTATAAGTAAACTGAAAGTAAAAAATGTTTGTTGACTAACAAAACATGTTTCTGGTAAATTATCTTTCAAATTAGCAACTGTGTCCTTTTTATTTTTCCTACAACACAAATTATGCTATGCTGTTTTGTTTTCTAAAACATATACAAATAACTAAACCTTGTTAAATATATATGTTGATGCAGCAATATCTTTACAAAATTGTATTTTGACTTGATCAATTTTTCTATCAAAATTTCATTGAAACCTTCAACCAAATCCATTGAATAATTAACGTTGAGAGTTACTAAACTTTTGAAATATTTCACTTCAATGATTAAAAATTGATTTATTTTTAGTGATTAAATTTAATTTTATGATAATAAGAAGAATTTCTTATCACTAAATTTAATTTATTGACTATAAGTTTTTTTGTCGAAAGAAAACTACATTTAATCATTAAAAACAAATCAAAATATAGTCACCAAAGTGAAATACTTTAAAAATTTAGTGACTATTAAAAATTGACTACCCAAATGCATGCTTCCTACCAAATTCATCATCAGGCTGTTGGATGCTAACTTGAATAATCCACCTCTCCTCAACTAAATACCTATTTTTTAAACCAAGTTGTCATTAGAAATTCCAAGATGATTGCTTTACTTCGGCAATAATTTTTAAGGCAAACGATCTAATTTTTTTTTTAGTTTTCATAAAAATACATATCAACTTTTTTGGATATAATTAAGCCCTTTTTATTTTTAAATAGAACAAATAACCCCTTTTAGCCAAACCATTAAAAACACTCGTTAATGACTGACATGTCTCTCATAATCATATAGGAAAAAAGTTTCAAAAATAATTTAAATATTTAAAATATTTACCAAAAAATTAAAAATGTAAGTGTTTTAAAAATAAACTAAAAGGTTTTATTTATTTGATTTTAAAATAACGAGAGTTTAATTATTCAATTTTAAAAACATAAGAATTTATTCGTGCCCAGAAAAATTTTAGAATTGTTCTCTAATTTTGAAAAAAAAGTGGAATTTTTTTTATCTGCCAATTTTTAATGATACTATTTTCTTCCTAATTTCTTTTTCTCAAGTTTCTTTTTTTTATTTGAGATAATCTTTTTCTCAAGTTTCTACTCTTCACTATTACTAAATTCTTATGCAACTTTCATGAAATTGTCACAAGTCATAACTACCTATAATGTGTCTTACTTAATTTAAAAGTAGGTGTCGTGTTTTTGAAATTTTGCATGTTCTGTTCAATTTTATGTGTATGACTCAAATTCAAAAAAAATCTCATCACAAAACATAAAAGACTACCATCTCATTTTTGGGTTTAATAATTTGCAATTGCTAAATTATAATATTTTAATAGAACAAATATCAAACTTTAACTTTTATATATTTTAAAGCGAGTACTTGCTATGTTCGTTGGGCCCAACTAGGAGTGGGGATTGGATGCGGGCGAAATTCCCGCCAATGGCTGAGATGTTCAGTCGACTCCCTCCTCCTTTGTGGAATGAACAGAAAAGGGAGGAGGAAAGAGACATCAAGTACATATGTCTTTACCAGTTAACCAATATAACCAAACTTTAATTGTATCAACAACAGACAACATATTGAATTGGACTATAAAGATAAATTCTTCTATTATCAAACTATTTAGTATAATTTAAAATAGATATTAGCTACATGGCAAAATTAAGAAGGCACGCTATTGGTCAGATAAATAATTTTTTCATTATAAAATTTTTCGATAATTATTTTATAAAAATAAAAATAGAAGATAATGAAAATAGTTGTGACCAATTCTATTTATTTTTGGGTCCAATAGAACACAAAAATTTATATAAAAATAATAAACAATAGAAAAATGCATATTTTAGGTAATATTTGTCCAAACATCACCCAGGAGGACGGTCCCATAGGTTATTCTGATTCTGAACGAAGAAAAATCTTCGTTTTAGCTACCCAACACGCCCTAATTTTCAACAACTCATGATGCTAATTAAAGTATTTCTAAATTCAACAACTTGTATAAAACAAATCACTATTTACATAATCCTCATCATCATACAGCATTATTATAATTTATACCAATCAAAGCCCAAATAAAAAGACAAAACAGCCTATTTGATTAATCTCTTAAAAGAGAAAAATAATGAACACAAAGGGCCACCTTTTTGCATGTTCTTACATTCGTCCATGTCCAAAAAAATAATATAGCCTCCGCTTAAAAGAACCGTAAAACCAGAGTCCAAGTCAACCAAAGTTAGCCACCCAAACCAACCATCCATAACCAGTCTTAGTGTATCATCATCATGTTCAACTCTCTTCTTCTTCCAAGTTCTTTTCATGCCCAACTCCCTCTCCTCCTCCTCCACCATCACCAATGCTTCCCTCCGCCGCCACCTTCAGATTCTCTCCGACGATCACCATAATCGTCTTTCGATTCTTTGTCAACTTAATGAGTACTTCTTTTGCTTCCAACCATACTTCTTTACCCAACTGTAATCAGACCTACTCTTGTGGACATTTTACAAACGTCTACTACCCTTTCTCCGGCGGCTTACGACCGGCTTACTGCGGTCTGCCCGGATTCCAGCTCACTTGTCTACATAACGCCACCTCAGTTCTAACAATCAACTCATTGAACTACCAAGTTCTTGAACTCAACCAAATTGTTCAAACCCTAATTCTTACCAGGTTAGACTTGAACAACACTGCATGCACCAACCAGCTCATTAACACTACGTTTAGTAACACTCTTTACTCTTTTGAATCCATCCACAATGAAATCCTCTCTTTGTTTTATGGCTGCGACGATTCTGCCTTGCCCTCCAAGCCACCGAATTTGTTCGCCTGTGAAATTTATGGAAAGAAAGACGCGTATTACTGGTTTGGTCCGGTTCCTAATGATCCTATATTGAGCAGGTTTCATTGCAATATTACTCTTACAGTGCCGGTTCTTAAGAGTTCAATACCGATTCTTGAGAATAATCCATCTTTTCTTGGAGATGTTTTGAGAGGAGGGTTTAATGTGAGTTATAATAACCCTTTTGCTAATGATTGTGCTGACTGTTTTCGTTCGGGTGGTCATTGCGGGTTTGATTTAAGCTCTGGAAGACCACTCTGCATTTGTAAAAATGATCAGCCTTGTCCAGGTAAGGTTGCAATGAGGAGACAACTTTTAGCTTATTCATTTTACTTAGCTTTATGATTCCCCTGTTTCCCCTGTTCTTTTAAGGTTGGAACGAGTAGACTACTTTTTTTAGGTGACAACTTCTATTCTTCTCTCTTTTTTTATTGCATTCGCAATCCCGAAAATTGTCGTAGATTTACGATGAATCATCAGATTTACAGGATAATATGTGACAAGACACGTGCGTCTTGAATTCTGGCAATCATTTCTGTCTTAGTAGTGCATTTTTCTAGCTTGTCTTCTATGTTAAACAGAAATTTGTCAAGTCGTACATTTCGGCCTTTGCTTTCTATTTTCAGAAACGCGTTCAGTTATCTTTGTTCTCATCATGCATTCATTAACATTCCAAAACGTTAACTGTTTGATTTCATTTATTTGTTTTCTTTGCTTCTTTAGTTATTAGTTCTGGCATATGAATATGATGCATGGAATGATGGAAATCTCATTCAGTCAATGTTTCCGCAATCAGAAATAGTAAAGAAACAAAAGAATTGATGATAGCAAATAAATAAGTCCATGTAAATTTATTTCAGCAACTGATGTTTCTTGATCTCATGACAATTGCAGGTGGAAACTCTAGTAAAGCTCCGATTGCAATAGGTAAAATTACATTTTCCAACTAAAAGCATTCGGATTTTCTCACAGATTAATAAAACAGTAAGCGAATCTGATAATAATTACGTTTCATTTTACAGGCCTCAGCGTAGCAGGTGTAGCAGTTGTAGTAGGTATTGGTTTGGGTGTCTGGTTCTTGCTTTTTGTGCAACGAAGAAAACGAGCATCTTCCCCAACAAGCAGTAAAGACCTGCTTACACCTCCTTCAAGTAAAAGCCAGTCTGCTCCTGTTACTAATTTTTCTCAGACCATCCCTTCTTATCCCTCTTCCAAATCTGATCTCGAAAAGGGAAGCCTCTATTTCGGAACTCAGGTTTTCAGTTATGACGAACTTGTTGAAGCCACTGACAATTTTGATCCTTCCAGAGAACTTGGAGATGGAGGCTTTGGCACTGTTTACTATGGTAAGAAGTCAAATGATTATATAGTATATTGATCAGAAACTTTTCAGCTCTTATATTTAGGGGTTTCATTTTTTCCAGGAAAAACTTCTGAAACTACAAAACTCGATACTTGTAAAAAATTCTTTTTGAAATGTAGTTTTGTTGTATTGTTTTTCTGCATTTTATATTTCAGCATTTCCGTTTCCATGCTGATGTGCATTCGGATGTTTGATTGATCAGGTGTGCTAAATGATGGGCGAATAGTTGCAGTCAAACGCCTGTTTGAAAACAACATCAAACGTGCGGAGCAGTTCATGAATGAAATTGAGATCCTAACTCGTTTGCGCCACAAGAACCTTGTAGCATTATACGGATGCACCTCGAAACGAAGCAGAGAACTAGTACTTGTCTATGAGTACATCTCTAATGGTACTGTCGCCGATCATCTTCACGGAAACAGAACAAAATCTAGTTTGCTTCCATGGAAAGTCCGGCTGAGCATTGCGATTGAGACAGCAGATGCTCTAGCTTATCTTCATGCCTCAGATGTTATCCACCGCGATGTCAAAACCAACAATATTCTACTAGACAGCAATTTCAGTGTAAAAGTTGCTGATTTCGGACTATCCAGATTGTTTCCAAATGATGTTAGTCATGTTTCAACTGCTCCACAGGGTACTCCCGGTTATGTAGATCCTGAGTACTACCAATGCTACCAACTTACCGACAAGAGCGACGTTTATAGCTTCGGAGTAGTTCTCACCGAGCTCTTATCATCTTTACAAGCAGTAGACACGAGTAGGCATCGACTTGATATAAATTTAGCGAACATGGCAGTAAGCAAAATTCAAAATCATGCCATAAACGAGTTAGTTGATCCAATGCTTGGATTCGAAAAGGATTACTTAGTGAGGAAAATGACAACATCAGTTGCGGAATTAGCGTTCCGATGCTTGCAACAAGAGAAGGATATGAGGCCTACTATGGCAGAAGTTTTACAAGCTCTGAAGAAAATTGAGAGTGAAGATTTTGGATCAGAAAAAGTTGAAGTATTGGATATTAAGGATGATGATGCTGTTCTATTGAATCATGTTGCTCCATTTTCGCCCGACGACGAATCGATTCCAACTGATAAATGGGTTAGCAGCTCTTCTATTACTACTAATACTACTATTTCCTTCTAGCAGTTGAGACTGAAATCTTTTTCATATTAAAGTAGATGGTTGAAGTGTGTATGTACACTCACTATCAAATGTCATTTTAGTGAGTTTAAGTGTCACCATCTTTTTATTTTCTTGGTGTTATTTTGTTACTAAACCTATACAAGCTTAGTCAATATGTACATTATACTCCCCATGAGAAATTCTTAGATAAACTTGTCTATCATGTAATATGAGTACATTGTCTGATAAAATTTGTAATGCGTTTCCCGTGAACAAAGCTAATTGAATTCAACCATATTATTTTATCTAACATAAGATTATATAGTACTGCGATAGAATTCAATTGGCTTTGTACATAGGTTCTATGACATGATGAACAGTCTATCAAAGAATTTCTCGAAGAATCGCCCATTTCATGTGGGATATTGTTATCCTAAAAATGATATTCTTTTCTGTGTATTTGCATCAGGGGAAGCAGATGAAAACACTGTGACAGAGTTCTAGCAGGCTATGAACGAAGACGAACCATCGGCAACAATCCGTACGTCTGCTACTAGTCACTGATGAGGAGATATATAGAGAATTTGTCAAAAAAAGTTTTGTAAATCTGTAAATAATTACAATTGGCAAATTGGCCTAATTTTAAATGAGTGGTTGAGGTTGCAACTTCAGGTGATGGGTTGCTTCATTATAAGATAGCGACTTAAAACTTCTGAAAGCTGACTTCTATTTTTGCTACATATTTCTTTTTATAATGACATTGCAATCATACAATAAAATATATTGCATTCATATTTATCATAGTTTATATTCTAAAATTATTGTGGTGGTTTTGAAAATTTCTACGTTTGAATTTATGAGATGAAAATCTAGTTCTTTTCACAATCAAATTGAATCGAGTTTATACTCCCCCTTGCTCCTTCGTACTAGTGAATTATACTTCAACTCAAATCGGACAAAACCAAACAATTCGACTTATTTTTCGCTTCAGATTGGTTTAGACTAAAAATGAACCAAATCTTTTATTTTTCAAACCGAATTAAATTACAAACTATAATGTTAAATTAGATTCATACCAATTCTACTTGATTGGATAGCATTAAACCATACCCCATAATGTCATTTTTTTACATTTTTATCATTGGAAAGGGAAATTTTTAGCAGAATTTTATCAAAACACGTATCATTTGAATTATTTTTTAATTTTTCATTAACAGTCCAAAATGTAATAAAATAAAAATGCAATTATTATCCTTAAGTTTAAACCCAAAGAAAAATCACATTCGATCCAGCAAGAAGCATAAGTTCCAAAACAGTCAGAGTCTGCCAAATGTAAAGCGCACATAAAACACCTAATAACAGAACCTCCCACTCCAATATAGACACTCACTCACACCCATCCCTTCAATATTCCAAAATTCTATTCAATCCATCACCAGCCCTTCATTTCCTTCTCTCAGATCTCACTTCTAATCCAATGCTTCCAATTCCAACAAATTGATTTCAAAATGTCATCACTCCACAAATTCAAGGTTTTAGCATCTCAATGTGCAGTGGTCTCCGGAACCCCAACTCACAGTCCAACCACTAGTCCAGTCATCCATCTCCGCCGCCGCAAGACTCTCCGTATGCTCCTCTCTCGCACTCCCGATCATCAATACAATCGCTCCCGCCTCCCTCGCCGCGACGATCACCGCCAATCTGATCTCAAGAAAGATCCGCCGGAAAAGAAAAGAGTTCGGAGAAAATTAAAAGATTTGTTTGTATCGTCGCCGCCGTTAGAAGATAAAGAGAACAATAATAGGAGTAATAACAGCCAAGATGATGATGGAAATTTAGATTCGTTACCGGTTGTAGATAATGGCGGAGGCGGCAGCGTTGGCGGTGGTTTTAGAGGTAGATTCGCTTCTAGACGCGTCGGCGGCGGATTGAGACCATTGTCTGGTACGTTAAGGTATAGATTATTGAGAAGAGCATGGCGACCGGTGCTGGTAACGATTCCTGAGTAATTTTTTTATGCTGGATAAATTGAAAATAATTTCCATTTTTTGCTAAATTAAGGATTAATTTCCTTTTTTTCTGTTCATAGATTTTTGTTTTGATTAGTTATTTAATTTAAAAAATATTTTCGATAAACTCGGAGTGGAAAAGATTTTTTGAGTCTAGCTAACTTGCGCCAGACGTTACTATTGCTAACATAAGCATGTATCAGTAAACAAAACGGCCGAAAGTTGGGGCGTAGTGTGCATAGAGCGCAATTTAGCGCAAATGCTAGATTTTGAAGTGAAAGCAGGCGTACTTTAACGTCTAATGATGATTAATTTAGGAAATTTTATTTAGTTGGCTTATATTTGAATTTTTTTATTTCTCGATAAGCAATGAAGCCAAGGAGATGATTGCCGATAAGAAAGACCAAGAATGTGCTTTTTGTTATAGTAATATATTTGTGGAGATTAATTTGAATTGATGGAATACTTATTTAATCTGATAAATTAAATGGTGTGGGTGGGGTATAAGAATTGAAGATGTTATAGATGATGTAGGACAAAATGAGGACAGAGATATCATATGAGAGAGTTAATTTATTTTAGGCTTAATTCCTTAAAAAAACCCCACCTTGCACTTTTTCTTCGTTTATACCCTGACCTTGTAAAAACATCATTTGTACCCAATTTTGGATTTTTATGTTTCATCTCTACCCAAAAGTATTAAATTGTACTTTTTCCATTTGGAAAAGAGTTTAAAACATATTTTTTTCTATTTTAAAATATACAAATAAATCCTTAAACTTAAAAAATAATCAAATATATCCAAATAATTAATTAATTTTTTTTAATTTGATAAAATAATAAAAAATTAAAAAAAATTATTATTATTTTTAATTTTTTGTCGGAAATATTTTTAAAAAAAATTAAAAAAAACTCGAAATATTTTTTAAAAAAATTAAAAAAATTATTATTATTTTTTAATTTTTTGAAAAAGATGGTGTTTTTGTATTATTAATAATATTAATATCTAATTAGTATATAAGTTAAAAATGAAGGATTGTTTTAAACTTTTTTTCAAATGAAAAGAGTACAATTTAATGCTTTTGGGTAGAGATGAAACATAAAAACTCAAAATTGGGTACAAATGGTGTTTTTACAAGGTCAGGGTATAAACGAAAAAAAAATGCAAGGTGGGGGTTTTTTAAGGAATTAAGCCTTTATTTTAGTATAAAGTTGTGTCCACAGAATAGATTCCATGTGTTGGTGGTCAGTGATGGATGTTCTATAATTGTGTGTTATAGGATTATTATTTTTATGAGTTGTATTTTTGATGGAAAATGCCAAAAGCGTTGTGTCTTGTGTTTTCTCTTTGTTTTACAAACTTGGAACATATTAGATTGAATAAATTCATTATATAATTGTTTTCGGATTACAGAAATTGGAAGCAATAGCTTTTGTTTCTTAGGCGAAAATATAAGTTTCTTTGTTTCCTTAATTCGAAGAAGTATTTTTAAAATAATGTTTCGATGTGTAAGAAAGACAAAGGAGTTATAGATCAAACTTTTCTGCAAATGAACAGAAGAAGAGGTTCGGACTACTAGAGTCTCGGATGTTAAATTTAGCAGTTAATAAAGTAACAAACGCGGAATTTGAACTCATGATCTTTCACTGGCCAATGAAAACATTAGAGATCACTAATAACTAGAAAGTTGATTGTAATTTTGTTTTTTAGAGTGTATGTTATGCTGGTACTATATACTATTTTTTTTTGTTACAAGAAGACGAGGTAAAGCACAATTAAAGAACTACACGCTACGACTATACGGAATGATGAAAACCGTGAAACAACCTCTAAAGTAAGATGGTCGAAGGGTTGTCACAAGTAATGAACCCAATCATGTTCTCGTCACTAAAAGAAGCGAGATGGTCTGCTGCAAAATTAGCTTTCTTGTAATATGGCAAACTCGAAACTCTCAGTATTTAGCAATAAGAGCTCGAAAAGCTGATAAAAGGTTTGAGAAGTGACTCACATCTGAATCATTGTTGATCTTGTCACACGATAGCTTATTATCAATCTCTAGAATAACCGATGAACTCCAAGGTTCCAACTCATTTGAAGACTGTATAAAACACCTCCGAGCTCCGCTCTAAAAATTGAGTCAATTTCGATCGTCATAGAAAAGCTACCTAACTATCCTCCAAATAAATCATAATTTGATGGTATTTCAACTTCCACTTTATAAATTAAGGTTAGTGCTGCCCCAAATAAATCATCAATTGTTATATATTTTTTTAGAAAAATCTCTCTAATAATTAATATTCCTATAGAATCTATTTTAAATTTTATTAATTATCCGACGTGGAACGAAGTTGAGCGAAATTATTGGAATTGTTAATTGAATTTTAACTATTATAGTGTTAATGGGTGGGTTGGGGTCATACAAGGTTATAAAGGTATGAGTATCCATATAAAATTAAAACAGGTTATAAAATAGATAGATTACCCATTTATGACTCTACCTATTTAAACCCGATCTAAACCCACCCATTTGCCGTCTCTAACTGGAACAATGTTTGTTCTTAAGTATTCATTAAAAACATCAAGCATGTCCAATTTTTTTATCAACTCCTCTGATTATATATTTATCCACGATTAAATTATTCAGTCTTACTCTTTCGAATCAAAATGTAGTAAAACGTAAATGCAATTCACAAATAAATCTTTACAAGTCAAAAAAATGAGTAGCAATTTTCACAATTTATTCAAAATTATAATGCAATAAAACTTTAACACCCTTTCAAGAATTTTTCTCATTACACACAAAATTCAGTGACTTTCAAAATTTATTATCTGTGAAATTCACACTATTTTATTTTAAACTATTGGACTAAGTAGCACGGAAACGGAAACGGGAAACGGAAACGATACGAAACGGACACGGAGAAACGAAAGTTTTTCAAAATGAAGGACACGAAACGTGGGGGAAACGTGTAAATAATAAAAATGTAGGGATATATTTATAAAAATATTATTTAAATATTATGATAATTATCAAAATAATTCATTTTAATATACTAAATATTTTAAATTTTATAAATATATAAAAAATATAATATAATTCAACACAAATAAATATATTTGATGTATTGTGGGCAATGCGAATGTAAAATTTGTGGGTAACTAGTTAGATTTTTTTATTTGTGGCTAATAATTTTAAATTTTTTACAAATTTTAATTTTTATTATTTACAGAAACGGCCCGAAACGTTTCGTATGGGTGTCCAAGAGTTTCCGGTTTCCGAAACGTTTCTGAAACGGGAAACGCAACTTTGTCGAAGTTTCCGTGCTTCTTAGCTATTGGAGATGCCCTAAATATGTAATTTTAACGTGGGCTAAAAAAAACAAGCAAGAAAGTTCATAAAAATCAACAAATCTTCAACATCAACCTTGCTAGTTTTCCTCATTTCTTTCAAACAGGCGTCCATAACTTCAATAATTGCCTTTTGTATTCCCATCATATACTAATTACTCAATCCTACTCACCTGAAACTTAGGCCAAAGGTGCAGTTCCTTCCTTTGTATAGAGTGCCTTCATTATCCTCTCCGTTTTAGGAAATCCCATCACCATAACATGAGGCTTAACAGTGAAGGCACGAATATAGATATTTTGACATTGACTTGGGATTTTTAAAATCTGCACAACGAAAGCTTCCATTAAAGTTTCTGATAAAGCGTGAGCGTTTAAAATAATCAATCCAGAAATCACTCTAATATGAATTCTAATAGCGAGAAGATGAAAATTGATGATATGTCATTATTTGATTCGTTCTAATATGTTACTATCTGATTGCCAATTCAACGATACTCGATGTATAAATTTGAAAAAAATTAAGGCCTAATTACTTAAAAACCACTCACCTTATAACTTTTTTTCATTTATACCACGACCTAGGAAAATTTTCAATTGTACCCTATTTTCGATTTTTATATTTCGTTTGTACCACAAGAGCATTTTTTTTGATAATTTAATTAAGTTAAAGATGAAAATATTAAAAATAAGATACATAAATGATTAACATTAACGTTTTATTAGAATATAGGTTAAAAATGAAGGACTAATTTAATTTTTTTTTCAAAAAAAATAGGTCAATTCAACTCATTAGGGTAGAGATGAAACATAAAAATCAAAAATATGGTACAATTGAAAATTTTCCTAAGTCATGGTATAAATGAAAAAAAGTTACAAGGTGGGTGGTTTTTAAGTAATTAAGCCAAAAATTAATATATAGTTGGTATGAAAATGACGATTTTTAAACAACGTGATTAAAATGACAAAAGATGTAAATTTTGTGAATTTTTATGTCATTAATTCTTTTATTATTTAGATATTGTAGTGCTACAAATTATATTTTAATTTATTTTTGATGAATTGTATTTTAATTTGTACTTTATTTATTTATCATATTAAGTAAATTATTTTCTTTCTGAATTTTTTTTATAAAATTATAAATTATTTTCAACTAGGAAAAAAAATTTACATAATAAAAATTTACTTATGTTATCTAAAAGACCTTGCATTTCATTTTATTATAAAATTAGTTAAATAAAATATTAAGTTTTGTTTTTTAAAAATTTCATAAAAAGTCTATATTATTTTAAATAAAGATATATTTCATATCTATATATTTTATATAATGGTGGTATGAGTATTTTTATAATTATTAAAATTTTGTATATAATTGTTACATTAACAACTTTTAAACTATTAAAATATAATATAATTTAAATTTTATAATTGGTAAACGAGTTAATTTTAATTAATTTAATTTTGTATTCATAATAAAATATTAATAGACTATATCATTTGAAAAAATAAAAATAAAAATTCTAAATAATAAAAATAAAACTTGTAATAAAATATGAAGATCAAAGTTGCATTGTGTTGTCACATTATGTGTTATTCCGATAAGCAACCTATCCACATTTGTCACATTTGTGGTTGTAGTACTTTGGTTTCATTACTCTTATAAACTCCACTTAAAGGCTAATAAAATTGCTCTAGTTTCTATGGATGCATCAAGAATTTCACTCCGCCCGTTCAAGCTGTCCGATGCGGACGATCTCTTGAAGTGGTTCGGGGACGAGAGGGTGGCAAAGAATACAAGATGGGACGCCATTAGCTCAAGGGAAGAAGCATTAGCACATCTTGAAAAAGTAGCCATACCCAATCCATGGCATTATTCCATATGTTTGGATGACCGTTCGATCGGATACGTCGCCTTTTGGCAAGGAACACTTCCCTACGACAAATACAAAGCAAACGTGGGATATGCAGTGGGTGCAGAGTATTGGGGACAAGGGATCGCAACAGTTGCAGTGAAGAAGGGTCTGTGTAGAGTGTTTCAAGATTTTCCTAAGTTGGCCAGAGTGGAAGCTTATACTTTGGTGGACAATGGCAGATCTCAAAGGTTGCTACAGAAACTTGGATTTGTAAATGAAGGTCTGTTGAGGAAAGTGTTTTATTATCAAGGTGAAGTTAGAGATTTTCTCATCTTTAGTTTCCTCTCTACTGACCATATTCTGTGACCCTCTTTTATATCATGTCACTAGGTATTGTGCGGGTGAAATTAATTTATTTTTATTTTTTAGAATGTTAATTTTTTTGGCAAAATGAACTTATTTATTAATCAAAACTTTAACGTTTTTGCCTAATATACCACGGTCTATAATCTTGTCAGTTTGATCAAAAATCTTTCAAATCTTTGTCAAATATACCCACGAATCATTTGCAACTGCATGGCGCGAGATTATATAAGCCGCGTAAATAAATTTCTGTACATGTAGACAAATAATATTGCACCACATCAGCTCAAAACAAGTTATGGGATATTCGACAAATAACGAAAAAATGATGAATCAAACTGGCAAGATTTAAAAGTTATTGTATATTTGGTAAAACTACTAAAATTGTGGATATATGTCCATTTTACCAAAAAGTTTATGTGTATTCAAGTTATTATCATTTTATTGCGTTGTTAAAGTATTGAATTTTGATAAAGTACCGTATTGCTTTGGAAATTCATTAGGTATTAGAATTAAGAGAGCACTGAACTATCTGAATATTTTTGTTACTGAAATTTTTATCCATTCAACCCAACATCACCCCGAACATGCTGTGGATTCATCAACATTGAGTACTTAATAATTACTATATTTGATTTTGAGTTTTTATTATGCCTTCATCTATCTCTTTTGTGATTGCTTCATTTGTGGCAATGAATAGCTAATTTCCCTGTGAGGATTCACTACTAGAATTAAAAATCCGTCGCTAAATAGCCAAAATTCGTCGCTAAGTACGTTTAGCGATAGAATCAGTACGTCGCTCAGTAATTTGTCGCAAATTTTTGTAGCGACAGAGAAAAAAAATTAGCGACGGAAATTTTTAAAAACTAGTGACGGATTTGAATCCGTCGCTAATTTAAAAAATAATTTTTCATAATTTTCCTACAGTTTAACCATTTTTTTCATTTAAATTTAAATCGATAATACCATAAATAAAAGGAAAATTCAAGCGACACATCACCACACTAAAATGTTACACGTCAGTTTCCTTTCCTTACAAGGCCCACATACAAGACAAAGAGACAGTAAATGGGTCCCATCTTCCATACTCACCAAAACACGTTAGTGTTAGATTGTTAGGTTTCTGTACAGTTTGATGCTCACTACTCTAATTATACTCTTCCAATAACGGCAAACCACAATGTCGTTTTGCTTTTCAAAATTTCAATTTACAATCTGAAGTCACTCTCAGGCCTCGATAAAAATTTCAAAACGACAAGTAAAAACACCTCATTTTCTAAGTCCCATAGCATAAAACGTTCAACAACATGTCATTTCTTTGACACGCTTATCCTTTCAACATTCACCCCACGCGCCGCCTTATTTTACTTCACGCGCCTCCTCCTCACTTTCTTCTTCTTTTTTAAATCTTTTTTCTCTCTCTTTTTCCACTTTAGCATCCACTTTCTCTTCTATCTTTATATCTTACAAAAAGATCTGTACTTTTCTTAACTATTATTTATTGATTTTAATTTTTTTATGAATACAAAGCTTTTGATGATAAGTAGCAAAAGATGGGCGGAGTTACGTCGTCAATCGCCGCAAAGTTCGCTTTTTTCCCGCCTAATCCGCCTTCTTACACTGTAGTAGCCGACGGCGTGCAGCTGGTTATTCCGGAACTGCCGAGAATTGATGACGTGGATGTGTTGAAGCTTAGGACTAGAAAAGGAAATGAAATAGTAGCGGTACATATAAAGCATGCGAGAGCAACGGCTACTCTGCTTTATTCTCATGGAAATGCAGCTGATTTAGGTCAAATGTTTGAGCTTTTTGTTGAATTGAGTAAACGACTCCGTATTAATCTCTTGGGGTATGTATGAACTATGAACTTTTTTAAGTTTTGATTTGATTTTTTCGTTTTCATTTTTGTTTTTAGTTCATTTTTGTTGTTTTGAAATTGTTTATCGTTTGCTTAATTTAGTAACTTAAATTAGTGTCGAGTTTCTTTGGAGTCCTGATTTTTAGAAGTGATTCCTATTGAATTAGGTTTTGTTTTTGAACCCATCTCACATGGTTGCCAGCTAACTTCGAATTGTGGTTTGGACAGTCAATCACGTGAATGACTAATGAAGTAATGTTTGAACAAGCTGTGAACATGCTGAGAGATGTTTAGCTGCTCTATATTTCGATTTGTTGGTTTGTTGGTATGGTCCCTAAGTTAACCTTGATGATGAGAAGTCGAGACTTTTTCTGCAGAATCTGTGTATTTTGATTGTTTGGCGGTCAATCATGTGCTGTGATGGAGTTATTCTCGATCACGAAACTGTAGCGTTATATTTTTGTAGAGGTTTCAGCTGATTTAATAGCTGGCAGTTGTTTATAGTGAGCAGTTATGTAGATAATTTTGTTGATACATTTTGATTTAAGCTTAAGGAGCGTGTTGAATACATGTGACTAAGGTACAGTTTCGGTTCAGCATATTTTGTGTTATATGTTACTGGCTTCATAATGACCAAATAAACCAGAAACTCGTAGGAGTTAAATCGGACTGGCAATTGTTTATGTTGTTGTGTTCTGATACTTAAAGCTTAAGCATAGTATGGTATTCATTTACTGGTCATGTTTAATGCAATACCATTATTTCTAGTCCTTTGTATATACCACTATTGGTAAGAAATAAACTGTTAGTAGTTTCTTTTTTTGTTTTTGACAAAAAGTGTGTTTCTTTAGTGTTTATGATATGTCTTCTCTTTATTGACACTGCCTGTCACAAAGAAACATATAAACTGTTGCAAGATTAAAAATAGATCACACTCAGAAATGGATCAACTATTTGAAACGATCATCATCTTTGTTTGGCTATGGGCTCATTTCTTCTCCTTTGTTCATGTTTTTGTTTAGGTATGATTACTCTGGCTATGGACAGTCAAGTGGAAAGGTACGCTATTAAGTTAATCATGATGTTATTAGAGCGTTTTCCGTGCTTTATTAGCTTTACCGAATTCATGTTCTTTTTTTATTATCATCTTCATGAAATTCTTATGACTTTTTTTTATTTGCCTAAAGTTTTGAAGCATATTAGTTCTTTCATTTTATTTTTGTTTATGATTCTCTTTAGGTTCCATAATTTTTGGAACTTCAATTTTCATTTTGATTTCAAATTATGGATTCAATTAGTTTGTCTGCCTTTACTTATCTGACGATTTTGGCATTTTAAACTTTGGTAGAATGAATTGCATAAAATATTTTTTTTACTTCACGTGATGTTAAGAGTTGTGCACGGAAAATTTGGTACAATGTTGATTTTCAATGTAAATAGGGAAGTTTGACATGATAAATCCACCCACAACTATGTGCCGCTATACAACTTCCAGAGTTGCTTCTTGTGCATAATGATTAACTTTGTTTAATTATCACTCTATCTGGTGTTGGTCTGACATAGGAAGTACTTCTATTTTTGAACCAGCCAACTGAATGTAATACATATGCGGATATAGATGCAGCATATAATTGCCTCAAAGAACAGTACGGGGTTAGAGATGAACAATTAATACTTTATGGCCAATCTGTTGGCAGTGGACCCACTGCTGATCTTGCTTCACGATTACCAAACTTGCGAGGTGTGGTTCTACACAGCCCAATCTTGTCTGGAATGAGGGTATTATACCCAGTCAAGAGGACATACTGGTTTGATATTTACAAGGTAATATTTGTGATGATGGTTCTATTGGATAGTCATAGTCCCTTTTGATTCTCGTCTGATTTTTTTTTTTCAGAACATTGACAAAATTGGAATGGTGAACTGTCCTGTTCTGGTAATTCATGTAAGTATGTTGTCATTTCTAATGTCCATTATTTTGTTTGTCCCTTGGGACAGATCTTTTGCGATGAATATTTAAATGCAGGAAGCCTTCCTGACTGTTTTGTGTTCTTGTGTTAAATATGCATAATCTTTATAGTATGGATGCAGAAAATCTTTTATAAAGTAGCATATTTGTGAAGAAAATTTTCTGTCACGTCATAATTTGTTATAATTTTGGCATCATAGTTTGCAGAAATTTATGATTTTTTGGGGGGATTATCCTATTGCTGCATATAGCGGTGTTCCAAATCAATAGGATATGTGCTATTTTTTTGTAGTAAGTTGTGGGGTATTGTGGCATGAATGATCTGATAGATAAAGATGTTTAATGTAAGTTGACTAGGAATGCAATTTTGCTGGGTGCCGAATCACATTCATTGTTTGAGGATGAAATAATTAATCCTTCGACATATGTGCGATTGCATTGAAATCAACTTGAAATTTGGTATCAAGTAATATTCAGAAAATTATGAAAGAAATTTCATTTAGTGCTTGGTCTAGGTGGTTCCTACATTGCTTTATCTGTCACATCATATCTTTCTGTTCACATATAACTCTTGTGATTTCCCAAGCTCTATTTGCCATGCATTTAAGAATAGGATCAATATGAACTTGTACATAAGATAATCTATGATCCAAAATATTGTTTGCTCTCTCTTCCTTTGTATTGATTTGATTTTCTGCGAATTTTACGAGTGACCTCTGCATGTGGTGTCCTTACACTTCAATCTGTAGCCAGTAAGATACACAAATCATTTTGGACAATTTTGTTAATGGAAATGTTAGTTATAACTATATTTTGACTGAGATTAGCGACTGAACTGTTATCAATATTATTCCTTTTTCTCTCCAGGGAACAGCAGATGAAGTTGTTGATTGTTCCCATGGGAAACAGCTTTGGGAACTTTGCAAGGAGAAGTACGAACCACTGTGGATAAGTGGGGGCGGGCATTGCAATCTCGAGCTGTACCCTGAATTCATCAAACATCTAAAGAAGTTTGTGTTATCACTAGGAAAATCAAAATCAGCCACCGGTGGTGGTAAAAGAACTGCAGACGAAGCAGAAAAACAGAACAAAGTATCTGAGAGTGGGACATCGGATACCTTTGAATTGGGCGCCGACCTTCCTGAAATTTCTAGAAACAGTTTAGACAGTAGACTTGAGAAGTCTAAGAAGCCGAATAAACCCGAAAAGTCAAGGATGAGCATGGACCGTGTGGATAGGTTTAGGAGAAGAAAAGGGTTGTTGGTCTGGTGACTGATTATACCAAGAAGACTGTCTTCAACACAATATGTGCATGGGAATGCCCGAGAAGGTAATTTAATTTTCATCCTTGCTTTTGTAACACACAAGAATTTCGTTCAAATTGTTAGATTTGACTGTAATTTTCCACATAAATCTCATATTTGTATGTATCTTTAGAAGATAAATTAAAAAATCAAGCCAAAATCGTGATTTTAATACTTTACCCTTTTTCTCCTTTCCTGTTGGGGATCTGTAAAAACCGATGCTCATCTGAAGATTAAAATGATGCATTTTCACTAATAATTGTCCAAAATGTTCTTAATTTAACATAGTTTCACGCTTAGTTGTAGCTTCAGTAAACGCCACTATATTGTGCTGTGATTTATAAGTGCACGATAATAAAACATAGGTAGTTTTTTTTAGGTTTAATTGCACCAAAAATCACCAACTTTTGTGTGTTTTTGGTATTTAACATAATCTTTTTCTCTTGACATAAAAAATCACCAACTTTCATTTTTTAGCATATTTATCTACGGGATGTGAAACGGCGTCATTTTGTGCTAAAACGGCGTCGTATTGCGCTTAATTTTTCAAAGGAAACGGTTATGTGGACGAATATGCCAAAAAATGAAAGTTGATGATTTTTTATGCCAAGAAAAAAAAATTACGTTAAATACCAAAAACGAAAGTTGGTGATTTTTGGTGCAATTAAGCCTTTTTTTATTATATATATATATATATATATATATATATATATATATATTTTAAAAATAGTGAATTATATGATACAGTTTTATTGATTAAATATGAAATATTCAAAATTCATATCAAAATAAACAAACTGCATCTAAATCAGAATAATATTTTTATTGAAGAAGTGGGTTTAAAGGTCTGTGAGTTAAATTATCTGAATTTGATTGTGAATAATATTTTTGTCCAAAAGGGGTTAATTGTCCATAAATGTCAAGTTCATAACTAATTTGCTCAAAAAATTAATTTATGTGTTATTGCTCTTTGCTTACAAGTTGAGAGAGCAAATTGCCATTAATTAAATCAAATAAGTGTAGGATATGCCTTGTTTTTATATTCTCTATATATTCGGAAGTTTGCTAATCAGGTATTTCCTTGGCTGTGGAATTCTCACATATTCAGAAAAACTAATTGAGAATTGGAATATTATATTTACGTTAGGTAATTAGGAAAACAAATTCATTTATGAATCAAATTCCCCAATAACTTCACGTCTTATAAAACTCTCTAATATAAATTCTCCATAAAAAACCAACAACCTTCTTTATTTCTGTCTCAAACCAAACTACTCTGCAAATTCTCCCTCTCAACAAAAAAAAACCATGGGATCCAACAAAAGAAAAACAACCATCACTCTCAAAACCTCCGACGAACTACTCGTGGAGGTCGAAAAATCAATCATAGAAGAGATGGAAACGATCAAGAATCTTTTAGACGATACTATCTCTGATCCAGGGACCTTGGCGCTGACCATTGTTCCGGTTCCTGAGGTATCATCCGAGGCGCTTGCCATGATAGTCGAATACCTGACGAAATCTGCTGACCTGAAAGCTTTGAAAGTTTCCAGGGAAAAGACCAAAGCCTATGGTACTAAATTTGTGAAGCGGCTGAACGATAGAGAGCTATTAATGGCGATAAGCGCTGTTAATTATCTAAACGTGAAGCATTTGATAGGGATGCTGCAGGATGCAGTGGCGGATCGGATCAAGAACAAGAGTGTGGAGTATGTGCGAGAATTTTTTAACATTAAAGGTGATTTTAGAGAAGCAAAAGAAAAGCAACTTCGCCAAGAAAACGAATGGGCATATGAGGGCGTTGATGAAGATTAGATTATAGTTTAAGTTTTTTTTTTTTTTTTAATTTAATCATTATTTATGTTTAGGTTTGTTCTTTTTTCTGGGTATTAATCTCATAAAATTATTATTTTCATTATTATTTATTATAATAGATTCATCATAAAAAAGATATGCACATCACAATATTCCATGACACCCATTGAGGATTTTGGGAAACATATGTTTAATAAAATTTATACATTTGAAATTTGTAAAATTTTAATTTATTGTGATTGATATTAAATATAAAATTAATGAATATAGAATAGTTTCAAAATAATATTTTATAATAGCAATCAATTACTCATTATTTTTTTTGACCTTTTCGTTTAGAAAATGTAATTTTACATAAAATTTGTGGATGATGGTTGATTTTCGAAATTCATAACTTTCTATCTTGTTTAACTATTGAAATTTATTTAAATCAATAAATTTTATACAAGACTTCATCTAAAACGATAGAGTGCAAATTATTGGGAGTGATGGTTGTTTTTGTTTACGGTATGGAGAATTATTGTTTATTTACGGTAAGGAGAATTATCATTTTTTAATATTTCAAGGTACAACTAAAACGATATAATGCGAAACGGGAAGGATTACAAGGTCGGGATTATTTTAAGGCATTTGGCCTAAACACAATTAGAGAAAGTGGTGGATGAAAGGCTTCTTATCCTCCTAACCTTTTAAAAAGATCAAATTGATAGCATTTGTATTTTTTTTGTAAAATTAAGTCAAATATTCATATTTTTAATTTATTTATTTTCACAACTTTTTTTTAATATTTATCATTTCCAATTACATCATAAATTCAATTTTTTCTACTAGTTCAACAAAGTACATAAAAAATACAGTATCCAATTTAATAAAATAATTCATAATAAAATATATACAATATTTTAATAATAAAAAATAAAATTACAGAGAAAATATAAAATATAAAATTAAGTTAAAAATATTCTAAAGATTTCAAAATAATTTTTTTAATTATTGTCTTTTTAGTAATGTAAAATCATAATAACTTATATAAATTTATAAAATATATTTTCATATTAGTAAGATATTAATAAAAGATCACTATGTAATCTTTTAAATTTTAATAAATAATGAGTGATAATCATGTATTATAATAAAAATTAATCTAAAAGTGATAATTTTATTATCCTAAAAGTAATTATGTAGCTTGAAATAGAAACTATAGACTAATTTGTTAAACATGTTAAATTTTAATTAAATTAATCCAATGATTCAAATTTATGGGCCTATTTAACCTTTTTCAGCAAAAGAATATCGTTTTTGAAAGGCCAAACACATATTTGGGTCCCTACACTATTATTTTTTTCCAACTTAAGTCCCCAAACTATAAAACGTTTAAAATAAGTCCCTGCAATATCAAAAGTCTCTGATTTAAGTCCCTCCGTGCCATTCCGTTAGAGAGTGAGATACAAACGCTTGACTCTGAGATTGGTTGTAGTTAAAATTTATGAAATTAAAATTTTGAGTCCTTACACTATAATTTTTTTACCATTTGAGTCCTTGCACTACAAATCTAACTTAAATTTTTAGTTACTCAAAATTAACTAATTCAAAATAAATTAATTTAGTTAAATAAAATAAATATTTTTAAAAATATGATATTTTGAAGATTGCGAGGTAGATGAACAGTTTTAATATATTTAATTTTTTTATAAAAATAAAAAATTAATAGTATAATGTATAAATAAAAAAAATTATTTTTATTTAATTAAATTAATAAATTTTAAATAATCAAAATTTTAAATTTAATTGCAAAAAATTTATTAATAGTTGGAGATGATTCTAGTTTTGGAAATGCTAAAAACATTTAATAACATTAAAAAGAAAAGAAAATAAAAATTATTATTAATATTATTTAAATTATGTGATAGAAGGATTTACAATTGATGTTTCTAATAGTGTAAGGACTCCATTTGGAAAAAAAATGATAGTGCAGAGACCAAAATAGCATTTTTAATTTGTAATTGTTAACGTCATCCACATTCCGTTAACTTGCACAATGATAGGGACTTAAAATAGATGTTTTTAATAGTGCAGGGATTTATTTTAAACGTTTTATAGTTCAGGGACTTAAGTTGGAAAAGAGTGATAGTGCAGGGACCCAAATATGTGTTTGGCCTTTTTGAAAGGATTTACAATCTCCTAGAGATTCGTGGCACATACGCAATCTTTTTTTTTTTTAAAGGATTCTTAATCAGTTAATCTCCTTGAGACTTGTGGCGCACACAGAAGATGATGCATTGATGCCCAAGACAAAAATGTTTAAATATTGTAAAAAAAAAAAAGTAAATTTAGATGTGTAAATTGTTATTATGAAAACTTCAGGCGTATAAGTCAGCAATCTGTTATAATTCAAGGGCATACAAAAACATATGGCTAATATATAATACTCTATCCATCCCATAAAAATTAAAAAAATGGAACTTTTATAAAAATTAAAAAATTCATTAACTATTATTAATTTATTAAAAGTTCTTATAATATTATTTAGAATTATCAAGAGTGAACATTCAATATCTTTTATTTCAAATTAACGTTAAATATGCATACTTTTTCATTTTTTTGAGTAATAAAAAAAATAAAATTTCAATTACTATTGCAAAATTTGAAAAATTGGTTGTTTTGAAGGTATTAGGATTGAAGTTGAGAGTGGAGGTAAATATTATGGCGATAAGTATAAATTTGGCAGAATTGTTGTTTCCTATTCGGATTAGAACACAATCCAACAACCAAAGCAAATTATTTCCTTTTTGAACAAGGAAAACAAATACTTCTTACCTCGCTAAGCTTTAAAACCCCTCTATATAATAAACCCAAACCAAACCCTAATTATTACTTCATCATCACAATCAAATTCCTACAAAACAATCGACGAATGGCTTCCCAGCAGAAAACATTCACTCTCATGGCCTCCGACGGCGAGCAATTCACCGTGAAAGAATCCGTCGCCACGACGATGGTGATCGTCAAGCATTTTATCGAAGACAACGACGACGACTGTTCGTCGTCGACGCCAATACCTCTGCCTCAGGTGTCGTCCCATACTCTGTCTCAGGTGATAACCTATATTGATCATTATCTTAATCTGAAAGACGCTAAAGCGGACGAATATAATGCGGAGTTTGTGAAGGATTTGAGCAACGATGACCTGAGGGAGATGATTGTAGCGGTTAATTATATTAATGTCAGGTTTTTGCTCGACGTTTTGAATATGGAGCTGGCTCATCGGATTAAGAACGAGACGCCGGAGTATGTGCGGAGCTTTCTTCGGATTGAGAATGATTTTACAGAAGCAGAAGAAAAAGTTGTTCGCAAACAGTTCTTGCATGCTTATGAGGACATTGATAAAGATTATTAGTTTTAGTCTTTGATTTATTTGTTTCAATGTTTTTTTTCTTCATCTTAGATATTATTAATTTCGAATTTGACTTTATCAGTATTTAATAGTATCTAGACAATTTAAAATTACGTATATTTAATATCTAAATAATTAAGAGTTGTTTCAGTCCAAATAAAATAATTAAGAGTACTTTCAGTTCAATTTTTTTTTGGTTGAGACAGAGAGCTTTATAATACAATAAACAACGTCAACTTGTGTCAATGTCTTGCAAATCACATTAGTTAAGTTTTTTTGATTTAGAAGTATTACATTCAATCTACTCCATTTAAGAGTAATATTAACTTTCGGAATCAAATTATATTTTGTCCGAATCGAGCGATAATTTTATGCGAGCGGAATGGGAAAAAAATTAAAAGTATGTTATGTTTCACTCTGTTCGTCGTCCCTGATGTGGAAAATTATAAAGTTGAAGCCGAAAGCTGCAGTTTGGAGATGAAAAATGTGTTTGATTCAGAAACTTGTGACTTTATTAGACACTCATAAATTTATCTTTTAAGATAGAAATTGAGAGTTCACCTTAACCTAACCGTTAAGAAATTTCATATGGAAGTCATGAGGCTGCTTCTAATCTTTAGACCAAGTCTTTGTGGTGACCGTTCAATAACCTGATGGCTGTAGATTAATTTGTCAGCTGTATGCAAAACTTACTGGTTAAACGGTCTCTCTCTTGTTCTTTCTCTCTACTGCACTATGCCGTTGTTCCTTATTCCAACAAAATGCCACAAAGCCTCATTCTCCTGCCAACCTCTCTGTCTCTCTTTTTAATCATAACCGTTTTCTTTTTTTATTCTCCAACTTTCACTTATGCGCAAAATCACCCTCAATATCAGAACTGCAGCGAACTGTTTCAGTGCGGAAACATTTCAGGTATTGGCTATCCATTCTGGGGATCGGGTCGAGCTGAATATTGCGGCCATCCGAACTTCGAGCTTATTTGCAACGCCCAAACAGCAACAATTGCTCTTGCCGACGAATTGACTTACCAAGTGCTTGAAATCGGAAGCGAGACAAAGAATCTTCTGGTTGTTAGAACAGATTACATAGACGACATATGTCCTAGCCGCCTCGCGAACACCACTTTGAATACTACCAATTTCAGTTTCGGTCCAGAAATTCAAAACATAGATGTGTACTACGGCTGCAGCAGTTCGACAGTTCCGCTTCCGATGAAGATTACAGGGTTTTCCAATGAATTTAGTTGTAACAGATCCGCAAACGGAGGCAAAGGCTACTATACAACGAGGGACCTCGGTGACCAAGGTAATGCAGTAACTAGCTACTTAGGAACATGTGAGGCTAAGGTGATCATTCCGGCGACTAGATCAGCTGTTGAGGGATTAGAGAAAAGTAATAATTTAAATGCGGAGAATTTGGTAATAGCTTTGGGGCAAGGTTTTGGGTTAGTGTATAAGGGAGATCATGATAGCACTTGTGGAACATGTGAATTGTCGGGTGGGAAGTGCGGTTCGAACTTGACTGATTCTAATTTATTTTCTTGTTATTGCACTGATCGTCCTTATCCCTTCAGCTGTGGAGGAAGCTCAGGAAGTAGTTCAGGTAAGTCTTCTTCTTTTCTTATCCTGGTGTTATGATACTCATTATTTGACTACTAAAAAAAAAAAAAAAATTTGATTGCAGCCAAAAAAGAAAACTTTCATATAATTTGAAATGTTCAAATTTCAGGTTTTTTTTTTATTTCTTTTACATTTTTATAGATCGACAAATAGTTAGATTGAATCCCGTTTAAAGTTGCTTCTTAATTTTTGCAGGGGAAGACTCCAATATTTCCCTGAAAGCCGGAATAGGTACACATTTGCCCATACGTAAATCACTATTTCTAGTAGCTTAACCTATAAAAGAAAATAAACTCTGAGCTGTCTTTTATTTCATTCTAGGAATCGGTTCCTCTGTTGCAGCTGTAATTCTACTTTTCATCATCTACTATTGTTTCGCCAAACTACGAAGTCCTATGAATGACAAGGCAATTAAGTCAAGAAGGACAAATAGCAAAGAAGATGAAAAGATAGAAGAATTCATTTTGAGTTATCAGTCTCTCATGCCAATGCGGTTTTCGTATTCAGATATATACAAGATGACCAACTCATTCATTCAAAAGCTAGGCCAGGGCGGGTTTGGAGATGTGTACAAAGGGAAGTTGCCAGATGGTCGCATCGTAGCAGTAAAAGTTCCAAATAAGTCCACAGGTGATGGTGAGGAATTCATTAATGAAGTTGCAGCTATTGGTAGAACTTCACATGTAAATATTGTTACCCTTTTAGGATTTTGCTATGAGGGGTCTAGACGTGCTTTGATATATGAATACATGCCTAATGGATCACTGGATAAGTTTATAAATAGCCAGGGATCTAAACTTTTAGAGTGGAAAACGTTATATGACATTGCAGTCGGCGCTGCTAGAGGTTTAGAGTACTTGCATCGTGGTTGTAATACGAGGATTGTGCATTTCGACATAAAACCTCATAACATTCTTTTAGATGAAGATTTTTGTCCTAAAATATCTGATTTTGGTCTTGCAAAGCTATGCAAGGGAAAAGAAAGTAAAATATCTCTCTTTGGTGCAAGAGGGACTCCTGGGTACATAGCTCCAGAAGTATTCATGAGAAGCTTCGGAGGGGTTTCTAACAAGTCAGACGTCTATAGTTACGGAATGATGATTCTAGATATGTTTGAAGGAAGAAACAACAGAGACAATGGAACATGTCAGAACGGTGAAACCTATTTTCCAGATTTGATTTATGAGTATCTTGAATCTAGAAATATCTCTAGTGTTCATGAGAATATAACAAATGATGAAGACGAGATAGTTCAAAAGGTGACCATTGTCGGCTTGTGGTGCATCCAAACCATTCCGTCAGAGAGACCATCAATGACAAAGGTGGTTGAGATGTTGGAAAGTAATCTTCAATCCTTGCAAATTCCACCAAAGCCTTCACTATTTTCAACAGCTATACCAAAGTTTTCTTCTGAAATATCATCACCATACAGTTGTTCACATAATGATGAAGAGAAGGTCTTGTCTTTAGCTGAAGTTGAATTAGTATCAATTAAATTGTAACTGTTATTCTGAAACTTCTACATATATTGTAAATCTAAAGGACTATCATATTTAGCATATGGTTATTAAAATACAGATCAAGCAAAAGTGTTGGCCAAACTATTCCTATCAACATCAAGGAGTAAAAGAAACGCCGTATCAATCAGGTTTGATTAACAGAAGAAGATATCTGGAATGTTAGAAATCAAACTGATTGAAAATTTCATAAATAAGCGCTACTTACCAAGCAAAAAGCTGATGCATCTTCAAACATATTTTTCTTAGGCATTCTCTCTCTTCTTCTGTCATCATTTCCAAGTCTGCATCCAGCTCGGTTGGTGCCCAGGCAGAATTCAACTTAGACAACTCCCGAGCTGCCTTCTCTATCTTTCTTTGAAGCTACAAAATCCATGATAAACCAATTTCATGATTAAAAGGGATGGCAGGATGATTCTTACAATAAGAAGCTTGTATTCATGGATCTTGAGTTCCTTCTCTAATTTTCCCTTTTAGCTTCTAACTGAGATTTATCAAATTTTAATTTTTTTGAATCTGACACTAGGACATTATGGAGAATTAGACTGCTGAATTAGACCGAACTAGCAAGAAATAGCCAGACTAGACTATCAATTTCATTTAGATGGAAGATTAAAATGAAAACAACACTGTCAGCTTATGTTAATGTCTAGTAAATCACATTAATGGAGTATTTTTCGAATCTGACACTCGGACATTACGGAGAATTAGACTACTGAAATAGACCGAACTAACAAGAAATAGCCAGACTAGACTATCCTTTTCATTTAGATTGAAGATTAAAATGAAAACAACACTGTCAACTTATGTTAAAGTCTAGTAAATCACATTGATGGAATTTTTTTTTTTGATTGAATTTACACTTATACAATTAATCCACTCCATTTAAGAGTTATATTATATCATAAATTAGTCTTTCTGAATCAGATGATGAAGAACAAGAACAAGAAAAAGGAAGAATGATCGTAGTAGGGTATCGGTGCACATTCAAACAACTCCATCAGATAGACTATCATTGCATTATCATCAATAAATGTATGTTGCAATCTGCAGAAGTTAAGACTGGCTAACTGTAAGAATAGTATTCTTCAAATCGAAGCAGAGGCTTTGTTTTACTCTATTTAGTTGACAAAATTCGGATGAAAAAGCTGTGGTCAATTGACAGCAGCTCATGTGAAAGATATTCCAATTCTATGTAGTTGATACTGGAGTAGTCTCTCGAGTGGTGAAATAATAATTTCAAGCCGAAAAGCAGCAGTCTCGTGACGAAAAAAAGTGTCAGTTCAGAAGCTTCTGATAGTATTAGACTCGATTTCTTTTTAACTTGTTTTTCTCATAGTTCATTAGCTTAATAGATAGTAACAGTTAATTAAATTCATCCTTCTTTGTCTAAAAGTACCTATGACCAAATCCACCTATCAGAAGTAGGAGATGAGAAGTTGATGGTGATTGATTAATAAGTCATTTAAGTAACATTCTGGCAATTTTAACAAAATGGAAAATTGAGAGTTGACTTGACTACTAAGAAATTTGAAATCGTAAATTATAAGGCAGCTTCTCATCTTAGACTAGTCTTTGTCTGAACTTATTGGTAAAATGTCATCTCTCTCTCTCTTTTTTCTCTACCTGTAAACCCAATCCACTCTCTACAGCACTATGTCTTTGCTTCTTATCCTCACAACAATTATGTTTGACCTGACTCTAACATCTGCACAACCTCTAAATAAAGTATCATATCAGAACTGCAGCGCACCGTTTCAGTGCGGAAACATTTCAGGTATTGGCTATCCATTCTGGGGATCGAGTCGACCTTCATATTGTGGCCATCCGAACTTCAGACTTAATTGCACTGCCCAAACAGCAACAATTACCTTCGCCGACGATTTATCTTACCAAGTGCTTGAAATCGGAAGCGGCGAGTCCAAGAATCTTCAGGTTGTTCGAACAGATTACATAGATGGCGTTTGTCCTAGCCGTCTCGCAAATACCAGCTTGGACACTACCAATTTCGATTTCGGTCCAGAAATTCGAAACATAGATCTGTACTACAATTGCTCCAATCAGACATTTGGGTTCCCGACGATTGATGGGCTGTCCACTGAATTTACTTGTAACACACCCGGAAACGAAGGCAAAGGCTTTTATACGACGAGGGACCTCAGTTCGCTTGGTAATGCTATAGATAGCTACTTAGGAACATGCGCGACTTAGGTGATTGTTCCGGCGACTAAATCAGCTGTTGAGACATTAGAGGGGCGTAATGATTTAAGTGTGGCGAATTTGGAAATAGCTTTGGAGCAAGGTTTTGGGTTAGTGTATAAGGGAGATCATGATAGCACTTGTGGAACGTGTGAACTGTCGGGTGGGAAGTGCGGTTCGAACTCGAATGATCCTAATTTATTTGCTTGTTATTGCACTGATCGTCCTTACCCCTTCAGTTGTGGAGGAAGTAGTCCAGGTGTGTCTTTTTCTTCTTTTCTTCTCCTTGTTTTAAGAAGAAGCAGCAGCAGGAATCAATAGATTCATGATAAGTTTCTTTTAGAACATCTACCCAATTTTAGGTCTGTTTCATTTATGGCAGTGGCCTCCAAAGTCGTCAAGCACAGTCGTCGCCAAGCAGAATAGCTTCCTTCTGAAAACAATAATTAAACCAGCTTGTTAGTTCATGAATTTACATCGGATTACTTAAGTCTTCGTAGATATCTGTTTTCGAAAAATTATTTCACTCTAGATCTTTCATATAAAAATTTACACATCATCTTTAAATGGAGCTGAAAAGCCTTCACTATATTCATCAAGTCTTGTATGGATTATTAATTTTGTTCACAATGTGAACTAGGTTCATATATATCCCATTAAATACTTATGGCTGTTAATATATCTAACTCAAACTAAAAATTGAAAAAGTATTATCTATCGTCGTGGTATACATTCTCAACTAAAATATAGCTTTTATTTTTTATAATTTATATACGCTTCATCTTAAAAATATATATAAAAAATTAACATGCACAACTAAAAAAAATTAGTTAAATTTAAACATTTTTTCATTATCTATACTATATATAAAAGCACGGATCGGGGGAGGCATATTTACGTTAATGTCCTTTTCACTTATAAAATTTAATTATTAATTAAAAAATATTAAGATAATCATTAAAATTAGAGTACTAACTAAAATAAACTACTATGTTAAGATAAGTTAGAGTACTAAACAAAATAAATTTCTATAAAGTACCAATTAAAATAGACTACTTTTAACTATTTAATGATTACTATTTTAATTATTTTTTTAATTGTATAAAATTTTAAATAAAGTAAACTATTTCACTAAACTACTATTTTAATTTTTACTTTATATTTTCAATTAAAATTATCTATAATTATAAAATTCGAGTACCAATTAAATTTTTTAATAGGCAACATAATAACTTTATAGGATTAAAGTCATTAGTAATAATAACACAAGAGTGAAGAACATATCCGGATCTATTCTTCACTCAAGAACAGACCCGGTGGTCTGTTCTGAGGAAACGGTCGGCCGGAGAATATTTCGGCCGTGGGGGCGGCGGTTGCCGGAGGCAGGTGGCCGGCGGTTAGGGTAGGGGTAAAGTGGTTTGGTTAAGTTTATTTGGATTTGATTTGAATGGTTGGGTCGTTTTAATATTTAATTTTTTTTAATTGTATTATTGGAGGTATTTTAGAATTTTTGGTGTTTTTGGTGAGGTGTCACCTGACATCTAACATGGACTGACATGGAGTCAGAATTTGTTGGGTCTGACATTTGTAAATCGCTGTCACTTCACCCTTTTTTAACAAAAATCGGCGATTTTTGGTCTCAAGGGGGTTTTGTGAGCGCCGCCACAAAGATCAGGGAGTTTAGCGCCCGTTTTTAAACATCAAGGAGTTTAGCGCCCGTAGCCCTTAAAGTTAGGGGTCATGGGTGATTATTAGCCAATGGATGCCTTTATTCTAGTCAATTAAAATTTACTAATAACAATAAGTGTTCGGGTCGTTTTAGGAACTTAAAAAAAACATAAGTCGCATTAATGACATTTCTTAATCTATATGTAACCCAAAAAAATGTCAAAAAAAATCTATAATTATGGGACGGAGGAGTAAGTTGTAAGTTATATTACTCACTATTTGACAACTAGACACAAATCAATATTTTGATTGCAGCCCAAAAAAGAAAGAAGAAAAATTTTCATATAATATGGAATGTTGATTTTTTTTTTCTCTCTTTTGTATTGGCAGATCGACAAATAGTTAGTTTGACTCCCATTAAGGCTACTTCAACAAAAACAAGCATTTGAAGATTTTGCACTAATTTAATTACTTGGAAACATTTTCAACTAAGAATATATTACTAGCATTCACGTTTCTTCTTAATATTTGCAGGAAAAGACTTCAATGTTCGCCTGAAACTTGGAATAGGTACACAACTGCGCTGCTGCGCATGCATTATGCTGTAAACGTAATTCACTATTTCTGGTAGCATAACCTATAAAAGAAGAGAATTTCTGAGCTGTCTCTTGTTTCATTCTAGGAATCGGTGCCTCTGTTGGAGCTGTCACTTTACTTTTCATCATCTACTATTGTTTTGCCAAACTACGAAGTCCTACAAATGGCAAGGCAGTGAAATCGAGGACAACTAGAAAAGAAGATGAAAAGATAGAAGAATTCATTTTGAGTTATCAATCCCTCATGCCAATGCGGTTTTCATATTCCGATATATACAAAATGACCAACTCATTCATTCATAAGTTAGGCCAAGGCGGGTTTGGAGATGTGTACAAAGGAAAGTTGCCCGATGGTCGCATCGTAGCAGTAAAAGTTCGAAGTAAGTCCACAGGTGATGGTGAGGAATTCATTAATGAAGTTGCAGCTATCGGTAGAACTTCGCATGTAAATATAGTTACCCTTTTAGGATTTTGCTACGAGAGGTCTAGACGCGCTTTGATATATGAATACATGCCTAATGGATCATTGGATAAGTTCATCAATAGCCAGGGATCTGGACTTTTGGAATGGAAAACATTATATGACATTGCAGTTGGGACCGCTAGAGGCTTAGAGTACTTGCATCGTGGTTGTAATACAAGGATTGTGCATTTCGACATAAAACCTAATAACATTCTTTTAGATGAGGACTTTTGTCCTAAAATCTCTGATTTTGGTCTTGCAAAGTTATGCAAGGGAAAAGAAAGTAAAATATCACTCTTTGGTGCAAGAGGGACTCCTGGGTACATAGCTCCAGAAGTATTCATGAGAAGCTTCGGAGGGGTTTCTAACAAGTCGGACGTCTATAGTTACGGAATGATGATTCTTGATATGTTTGGAGGAAGAAACAACAGTGCCAAGGGAACATCTCAGAGCAGTGAAACCTATTTTCCAGATTTGATTTATGAGTACCTTGAATCTAGAAAGATCTCTAGTGTTCATGAGAATATAACAAATCATGAAGACGAGATAGTTCAAAGGGTGACCATTGTCGGCTTGTGGTGCATTCAAACCATTCCGTCAGAGAGACCGTCAATGACAAAGGTGGTTGAGATGTTGGAAAGTAGTCTTCAATCCTTGCAAATTCCACCAAAGTCTTCTCTATTTTCTACAGCTATACCAAAGTTTTCTTCTGAAATAGCATCCCCGTACACTTCTTCAAATAATGATGAAGAGAAGGTCATGTCTTTAGCTGAAGTTGAATCAGTATCCATTAAATTGTAACTATTAATCTGAAACTTCTCCATATATTCTAAATCTAAAGGATTACCATATCTAGAATATGGTTATCAAAATACTGATCAAGCAAAACCAAACTATTCCTAGAGATGTCTACCGTAGAGTGCTTTATCTAGCTTGACTCAGCATGTGCAGTTAAATGTTTCTGTACCTATAGTAAGTTTAACTATCTCCATTTGATGACGACAAAAGCTATAAACTTAAACTTATTAACATAGTTGCGTAAATGCCGCTCTTATAGTATCCTATAACAAAAATTTATGGTAGATAAAGCTCAACCAAAATAAAGAAGGGACCATGTGACCTACTGCAAATGAGTAGACCTGAACTCTAAAGATAATTCTATATTGATCTTAGAACAATTGTAGACCATGATATAGTGGTTTTTAATGCTAAATGGGAATGAATTGATTAGCATTCAGTTCACAGAAAAACCTGTGATGATACGCAAAAAACTGAAGCTTGTATGGTTTGCAATAGATGTTTGATCCTTGCAAAATGAGCTAAACTGCTTTTGCATATCGTGTCATTTTTCCTGCACAAACAAAATTTTCTATTTTTTTGAGTTACTATCTTCAGAAGGAGAAATTTGGCATACAATGAACTTAAGTTGCCACTTACCAGTTGTTTCTCCAGCGAAAGAAAAATAATTTCTCATCTACATAGTTCCATCGTGTCATATTCCCATCTCCACTCTTATTTCTGCGAATTAGTGTAAAAGAGTTTGAGATGAAATCCAAGAAAATAACACATCTGCTGAAATCTGCATAAGAATACAATTGCACAGATAACATTTTTTACCTTTTGAAATGGTGGATGTCATTTGTCAGCAGTTAGCCAGCTTTACTGAGTTTGTGAAAGAATCGCCCTGATGGAAAGTAAATTCCTAAAATTGACATTAGAAGGAGTCTGATAATCGCATAGCAGATTTGTAGACAAATTTCCCAGAAAGCTTTGTTAATATCCCCTTTATTGCATTTATTTATAACTCAGGCAGTCAACCTTCTCATGATACATATTATAATAGCTCTTCCATTCCAAAGCTCTGTAGAAGTCGGTTGGTTCAATTCTGCTACAATTAGCACCAGCACCACCAGAAACTACTTTGATGAGTCATTCGTTGCAGCTTCAATTGGTGGTTGCTTGAGAATGTGCGGTAACAGCATCTTAACTGATATCAATGTGGTCTACAAGGTCTAGAAACGAGTTAACTGATTTGGTTATAGTCAAAGACTATGGGTTTAGGTTACAATTTGACTGAAAACAGTAGCTTGTCATGAATTGTTAGGAAAGTGAAGAAAAAAGATTGACCCACTCGCCACTTCTCTGTTAATCATAAGGATCCAATTGTAGTTTATAATTTTTTCAGAATTCTTTCCTCAGATCCCTGAAGCTGTGCCTGCGGAATTCACTAACTCGTCAACTAAATTTGAACTAACAGAGCAGCCATAAGAACCAAATTCTTTACCTTAGAATCAAAAGGATTTGACGTCTTCAGATAATGAATCAGAAAATGGAAACAAAATGATTGATTGGAGATTAAGAGAAGCTCATGCAAGATATCATCTATAATAGCCATATTTATGCAGGAAGAAAGTGCTTAGGAGCTTACCAATTCGAATTTTAATTCTCTGATCGCGTATTGCCTCTGATATGCGAAAAACTTCAATGACTGATAGCATTATTCCATTCACCAACCCAAGCATTCCAAAAGAAGAAAATTAAGCACATGAAATTGAAGAGTAAAGTATAGACGTAACCAATTTGACATCTTAATACGAATTGAACTGCCAGAACAAGCAAAGTAGTAAATAAGAAAACAATGCAAGAGCTTTGCTTACTCCAATCCTCTGCATTTCAAGAGATCTCCGCAATGCTTCTCTTTTAGTTAGAAGATTATTGAGAAGCTTTGGAGGACGTCTGTAATTTTTTCCACGATAAATAATTATTGCATGACCTTCTTTTAGCTTGTTTACTGATACCAAAATGCCATCACTTTCTGCTTCAAGAAACTTGGCAGTACGAATGACCTGTGCAAACATTTTCTGCATAGATATGACCTTGACCACTTCCCGGTGTTTCCAGTGCTGATGTAAACCTTCTATAACACCATCAAAGACCCCACGCCTACCTGAAGCAAACAGTAAAGACAAAAGCCTTGGGATAAACTTTTAAAATGAAACAGTGGTACAAAACATACAAACTAGAAGAAAAATAATCTATCTACCAAAAAGGGAAAAAAAAGGACCGAACTGCTTAGTTTTGTGCTTGCTCAAACTCTCAACCCAATTGAACTCTATAACTATTACACTTTCGGACCAATGGCAATCCTTCTCTTCTTTTGACTCAAAAGCACTATATCTGCAAATTTCTACCAATTTCCCGTTTCTTGTGAAAAATGCTTGTATTTTTTGAGTAAATTCTATAAAATATGAGTGTTAATGCTATGGCTATTCCTTAATTGTTGTGATACTTTGAACTTTACAGGGGAAACTTCATTTTGGTGAGAGGGAGGAGAAACAGGAAACATAGGCAGCTAATACAAATATAAAGATCAAGGAGCAAAAGAAACCACAGTAACAATCAGGTTTCAATAACAGAAGAAGATATCTGGAAACTTTAGAAATCAAACTGATTGAAAGTTTTATAAATAAGCCCTTCTTTCTTACCAAGCAATAAGCTGCTATGCATCTTCAAACCTATTTTTCTTAGGCATTCTCTCTCTTCTTCTGTCATCATTTCGAGGTCGGCATCCTGCTCAGCTGGTGCCCATGCAGCATTCAACTTAGACAACTCCCGAGCTGCCTTCTCTATCTTTCTTTGAAGCTGCAAAATCCATCATAAATATTTCCACAAATACCAATTTCATGATTAAAAGGGATGGCAGAATGACTCTTACAATAAGAAGCTTGTATTCTTGGATCCTGAGTTCCTTCTCTAATTTTTCCCTTTTAGCTTCTAACTGAAGTTTAGAGTCCCTATTTTCCTGTTCAAGCTCCTTAAATTTGACTTGTATATCCTGATATTCATTTAAAGTTCCAAGTTTGCTAGTGGTTGCCATGAATTCATTATTCAAAACACATGTTTCACTTTCAGTTGCTTTCAGCCGAGCAGCTTCTTCATTGAGCTGGCAGCTTTTAAGCTCATCTTCTCTGTCCTCTACCAAACTTGCAATTTGGCAAGGAAGAAAGTCTTTGCCTCTAAAGAGAATAATAAAGTACTTATTTCGAAGTAGCAGAACTCCTCCTGTAAGATGCTGCAGGTGATATATTAATGTTAGATATATAGCTGATAAATAATTTACCGAATAGACAAGCATGGAACTGAAGCTAGCAATGTAGCAATTGTATCCTGTGGAAGATGGTATGCTTTACATGCACCGAGTCATAGAATAAATCCCCGGTAATAATGCTAGTTAGGATGTCGGATGTTCACTTGTCCAGGTCGCTACATCAATGACTCACATAAGCAACAGATATCAGAACGAAAGATTTTCATGGGCAGTCTTGACTTGAACTACAGACAACAAAAGGTTGCTTATACATTTCAATGACACTATGCATATCCATTGGCTATGTCTATGGAATAAATTTAGGAATATGATGCTTATATACATTTTATAATACTCCAAGCAATTTTGGACATAGAATTTGTTAGTGAACTTGCCTTTAGCTCATTTGCCATTTGCTCATTGTCAGAATTTGGAATTCCCCACTTCACAGCAATCTTAGCTATAAGACTCTTTTGCCATAGTTTTAAGATAGCAGCAGCCAATCCTTGAAGTCTTCTGTTCCTCCCTTTATAATAAGAAAATAAAATATTAAGAACTCATAAAATAAAAAGACTAAAACTCTAACCTGTCGAAGCCACTATATATAGCCTAGACTATCCTGTGATGTAGAAATGACTCAACCACGTAACAGTTGCTCTAATTTTATAAATCCAATTGTCTAATTCATGATGGGAAATACTAGTTTGCTTTTCTTTCAATTATAAATTCAGATACATACACAATTGATTTCAGCATTTACCATTACTTGCACTTATAGACCAAGGACACAATGAATGCATGTCTTTGTTTCTAAGTTACAAACATTTAAAGTTTATAGTTGATAAGAGTACCAAGGACAAAATGAGTAGGTTGAGCACGAGCCAACTTCCTCAAGTACGTCAATTCGTTATCCCACAGCTTGGATCTACCATATTGAAACCTAAATGGAGTCGTAAAACCTGCAACCACTTCCGGAAGTGAATCTCCATCTACTGGCAAAGGCTTACGCATCCACCAGTCAACATAACGAGGTCCCAGGCCATCCAATAACCTATCAACTTCTCTCTCAAACAAAGAACCATTAATTTGTTCTTTATCAGCATCTTTTATAAAGACGCTGGTCGATAGATACTCCTCTTCTCCATCCTTGCTGCCAATTTTTTCATTCACGGTACTTACGCCGGAACTTTTTTCTGAAAACAAATTACATCCTCTGTAGATAACATGGATATCTTTCCTAGTCCAAACAACCAAGCCCCCAGTCTTCATCTGATTTAAAAATTGAAAACAATTAGAAATTAAGAAAAATCACATGGGCATAAAAAATTTAGAACAAAGAGGAAGTGATCTTCTACGGGAACAACCGGCCATGACAGATAGTAGAACCTACTAAAATGTGTTATCTACGGAGTTGATGGCACTTTGTTCAGAGAACTCAGAAATCTTAATATATAAACATTATATAGAAATCCAATTCAATGTCTTAAAATTGATTCTCAACCGATATTAAAAACAGTTCACAAGAATTAAGAAACAAAACAGTGGCACAAGGAAAGCAAACCTCCAAAATGTCTCTTGCCCTATCCATATTTCTGCTCAAAGGAAGATGAAACTTAACCATTGCAAGCTCATTTGTATTCCAAGCAAGTCTTATCCGATCAACTACACTCTGTGTCACCCCAGCTTTCATCACCTTCACCCATGTCCTCATTTCTGCAGCCTCACTTCTCAATTTCTCAAGCAACTCCTTATCAAGACTCAACTCAGCCTTAGTAACAACCTTCTCCTTCTTCATTCTCCAATACACAAACTTGTCCTCCTTCTCCCAAGGTTGCATCTTTCTAAACTCTCCATCTCCATCACTCTGACTCGGCTTTTTTACCATCTCAAAAGCCTCAAGTTTCACTGGAATTTTCTCTTCACTTTCCCAAGGTTGTAGCTTTTTTCTATCCCCATTGCCTCCAATTTGAGCCAATTTGTCCACAATCTCAAAACCCTCAGAATTTCTCACTTGGGTTTTCTCAAAAACCTCAGAATTGAACTGGGTGTTCTCTAAAGCTTCATCCTTTTGCAGTTTTTCAATGGTTTTGATAATATTTTTCATTGCTTTATTCCCTCTCACCCCACTTTCTTTAGCCGTTAAAGCCTTATCAGATTTTTCAATTTGAGCTTTCTTTGAAGGGTTATTTTTTCTGGATTTTGAAAGGTTAAGAACTTCATGGGGTTGGAGAAGGAGAGGACCATTCATCCATGGAGCTGTTGGCATTTTAATGGGGGCATTTGATTGGGAATTTGAGTCTGATGAGAGTGTGAATTCTGTCGTTTTGTAGGTGGGAAATGAAGGATTTTGGGCATTATTTTTGTTTAAGGAAGAAGTGATTGGAATGTAGGAGAAAAACTGGAAGAACTGAGTAGAAGGCATTGTGAGCTATGGTGGATGATTTTTTTGCCACCAACTGATTTTTGAGTTTGTCCTTCTGTTAGTTCAGTTTCTATATTCATCTTTAATTCTTGAGAAAATACATTTTTAGACCCCTACGTTTATCCACTTTTGATATTAAATCCCTGTACTTTTACTTTTTTAACAATTGAATCCATACACTTTTAATTTTATAAATTTGAGGTCTCTCTATAACGGAAACAAAGTGTGTGCACTTCACGTGCTCGTAATGCTACAAGAATAAGTTTTTTTCTCTAGTTTTTTTTTTACTTAAATTTTATAAGTAGCTCATGCACTTTTATATATGTTGAAATTAAATCCTTCAATCGGATTGTTTTCGGTCTGCATTGACACTGTTAACACTTTTTAAGACATAAAGATTCATTGTCTAGAATTAAAAATGTAAAGATTAAATATTGACAAATATAAGTGGAGGAATCTGATAATAAAAAAAACAAGTGCATGGACCTAAAAAGACGTTATGTTGTTATTCTTTTCAAATTTTTTCTTTGTTTTACTATTTTTCATGTGGACAAATTTAAAGATATAATGGACATTATGAATTATGAAATTTAAAAACTTTAATGATTGAAACTGCGCATCAGATTTATGTAAAATAAAGACACTCAAAAAATGAGTTTTGAATATTTATTTATATTTTTAAATTAAGTCTACATGACGGATGGTAAAGATATAGTAAAAATATTTATTTGATGACAATAGTAATGCATTCATTTTATTTGTTCAATATTATTATTATTATTCTGAGTAAATGTTCAAAATTATTTAGTGCATTGCATTTTATCTTTAATAATAATGATTATGTTCACGCATTAAATATTGTACTAATTTATTCCACAAATGACATGACGTATCCGTTTGTATGAAAAAAAATCACTCTACTAACTATTTTAACTGATTTTGATATTGGTTGAATTAAAATTTTTATATTTCATAACTTGAATAAACCTCAAGATAATATTGGAAATGCTCAACTCATACAGACCAGAGCATAGTTTGTTACTTAGCAACATCCATAAACTGAAATATGCATACGAAACTAAAAAATGCTTCAATTCAACACTAATACAACAGAAATTTATTAGGTTTAATACATCGGAAAAGGGGCTTCGACCAAACATTCTCAGTCAAGACCACTAAGAAAATCTAAATAAACAAGAGAATTTACATGCAAAACGACACGATATCACAAGCATTCCGACAGAAAGAAAAAAAGACTATTGAACAAAAACTGACAATGTACGAGCAGTTATGTAAAATCATTCAAAGATTAATATCATTTCACCTTCTCAGATGCATCTTCGTCAGGATCACGGAGGGTCCCTAGCATCCAATCCATCCATATGGTATAATGACCGTAATTATGGCGATATGTAGTATGGTGGATAGTGTGATAACCGGCACCCATCACTGGCCATAGCTTGCCATGGATGCAATCATGAATGTTTGCAGTCCATATGGCTTCGAGGAACAAGAGAGCTATGTGTGTCCTGAAATGTGTCGGGACAACGAAGAGAGCTATAACATGTGGGACAGCTTGGAGTATTCCATCAATTGGATGAAACGCCAAACCTAAAATAAACCAATAACTTTCGATCAGTGAGCTAAACAAAACTTTTCAGTTCAAAGAAAAGCTAAACAAAACCTTGTAAATCTTCTTTCAAAGCCTATTAAAATAATGCCAACCAAATTGTGTAACAAAAATTGTGGCATAACAAAAACGAACTTGTATTTGGTTGCTTCGAGGATGATAACAACGCCCAATCTGAAGTACACTTGACATGCCATCCGAGAGCCGAAAATATTGAATTCATCATCACACGATGATGAACATATAATCCTGGCTATCACACACATATTTTGCTCTAACTGCATACTGACATTCGATATGAGATGCCACAAGAAATAATTCCCCTGTTCACTTGAATCAGGAGCCAAGGGCATTTTTTCCCAAGGCTCATAAGAAACAATATGAACTCTTCATTTTAGTCACTCTAATTCTACATATAATTAACCAGCTTATTTCAGTCCATATTAGAGAGAGAGAAAAATCAAAATAGTTCTGCTTCAGGTTCTCAAAAGGCTTAAAGTCTTCTTTTGACAATTTGATCGGCAGGAATCTTTCATTCCTAGTAGGATGATTGAGCAGGGGAAAAGGATGAAGAAAAGAGGTCTATTCAAGTTCAGTATTAGATTTCAAGGACCACGTGATCTATTGTTTACTTGCAGTAAAAACAGAAAGTTCGCAGTTCCTATTCTGAACAGGATGACTTAAGTTTTGACTAACATTAAGTAATAGTTTCCAGAAGTCATAGTTTAAAAAAAGCAGTCCATCATATATCTCCCATCTCATACAAAAATGAACAGAAATTTTGAAAGTAAGCTCCAAATCCAATATTAAGTACACCAAAGCAAAAAAAATAAAAATTTGTATTCATAAATATCTATAGATTTTGTGCAAAAAGCTTTTCCAAGTCAAAATCAAGAAAAAGGAGGGAAGCATAAAGTAATAGCTGCACACAACAAAAAAGTGGTCCAATCAAATACGCTCCGTCCGAGAGCCTTTATTTCATACAAATGTTGTTGAATTAAGAGCAACAACATGAGCACCTAAGAAAATTTAAATTGGGGAGGAAATGTCATGGTTGTTTTGAATTGTTACCTTCCAGACTCCAGTGCTATAAAATTCTACAAGCAATTTATGTTTAATTTAACTTTTAAGGCAGCATAGAGTTCTGTTTTACACTATTGGTTCAGTTTTGTGAAATAACCGGTTAATCAAAAGCTCAAGTTGTTGACAATAGTTTTATTATTTTAATACAGCTCTTCACGCAAATACGCATTGGGCTTGAAGCGTGAACAAACAAGCACACACGCATACCTAACCTTGTGGTCCAATATTTTAAATAACCAAATTGACGATCGAACTCTAGACCTTTAAACTCTAATACCACGTCAAAAAACCAATTCACTCGAAAGTGCAAGTTGCCGGATAAGGCTCCAACAATAGTTTCACTGTCTTAACAAGTTTCAATTTTATCCCAGTCCAGTCATACTTTGGTGGCAAAATTATCTTCAATTAATATGTGGCCAGATCCAACATAACATATAATGACATATAAGTGTCCTACTTGCATCAGAAAACGTATTAGTAGCAAATGTTTTCTTTCCCATTGCACAAAACTGGGGGAAAAAAGACAAATTCCCTTCATTTCTCAATTTCTTATTCTGATCCCTTTCATCCCAGGCATAACTTTCGAGACAGAGGACTAAAACTACCCAATCATTCAATTTCTTAAACCCTTATTTCTAGCAACCAAATGGGGAAAAATAGAGCTAAAAGAAGAAATTAAAATATGCTAGTTAACTTAAAACCCCTATTAAATCCTTCTACTTTGTATAATAGGTATGCTCCTCCTGTCATTAGAGAAGAAGAAATCTTTGAAATACTCAGCTTGAACACCTCGTAGACAGAATGTATACACAAGCTTTGTACCCTACATTAACAAGTACACCAATAAAGCGTTTAAAAATCAGGAAGGGCAGATTTCGTATCCAAGAAAATGGAAATGGAACAGTATTTCCATTCCATTTTTTAACTTCAAACAATATCTTTTCATTAAATTTTTAATTTAAGATGTTAAATGAAATGAAATTTTTCAAATTATAGTGAAAAGAACACATAATTATCTATATTATTCCTACGGAAATGATTAAGTTTTATTTAATTATATATGAATATATTTGAAATTTTTTTTTTTTTTTGGATTATGGTTCTATTCGCACTTGGATTCCGATTCTTGTTATACCAAACATGCTGTAAAGAAAATTTGGAGGAAGATTACGAAAAAGAATACTCAACTCAGCTAAGCCTCATCTCAAAAAAGATAACAAAAATGAATATATACCCTAAACTTATTTCCAATAGATCTGCCCTAATCAGTAGCTAAAGTACATAAACATTCAAGTCAAAGGACAATAGACCACATTGCGAAGTCCATATCCCTTGTCCATGGCAATACGAGACAAAACTAAGCCCATAATACCTGTTAGAAATTAGAGAAAAGTTTCAGTTTTCCACCTATCAAGAGTATATCATGCTCTAATGGCATTCAACCAGGAATCTCTTACACGGTAAAACTTTTAGCTTGGGATGAAGTAAATTCTTATAAGACCGTCCAGTCCTATAATCTCACAATCAGAAATAATGGTAAAACGCCTTTCAAACAACTTATCCACCATAAGAGAGTTTTCTAGTCTAAGTGGAAATGCTGTTCTTGTGACTAAACTTCCACATAAGCAGCAGGATCCTTGATCAGAAAAGGGATAGATTTCTATAATAAAGCAGTAAATGAATAATCTCACAAATGCATAAATTCACCTGACACGACAGAAGCTAGGAACTAAACTAAAAAGTTCAAGAAGTTACCCGCAAAAGGAGAAAGAGTGTTCTGCTTGTTATAGATGTGATGGGTAGCATGAAGATACTTGTAGAGGGGTTTTATATCATGCAATTCTCGGTGCATCCAGTATATTCCAAACTCTACCATAACAAGATACATAATCAAATATATGATGTAGGCAAGCCAACCAACATCAGAAATATGAGAAAAACACTTGGTCCATCCCTTTTCAATCATGTACTCCGATATAGATGGAAGAGCACAATACCATGGCATAGCCTTCATAGCAACATAAATTTGTAAAAGCATGGATTTTCTTGTAGGAATAGCATCTGCAACGGGAAATATCAAGTCATTAGGTGAACATTGTTATCTTATTCCTTTGCACAATTAGCATAAACCTATCAAAATTTCCCCTCATGAAGAAAGATAAAAGACTTGTATAACAAAAAGCAAATGCCACCTAAGTCATTCCTAGTGCGGCTTTCTCCCAATCCTAACTCTGACTATGAGTGACCGAGCATTACCATATGCTTTCACTAGTATACTATCGCCTCAAACTGCTTTCATTAGTTGAAAATTTTAATCAAGTATGCCAGTCATACTTACCCCAAATAAAAAAAAATAGGTTAAAATTATGACTTTTTTGAAAAGAAATACTATGGCTACATTTGAAAGCATTATTGATCAGATGAGCACAATGTGAAAGCAGGTACAGAGTAGACAAACTTATAACTAAAAGAGAAAGAAAAAAAAGTGATTTCAGCAACTAGTTGTCCCAATAACGAATGCAGATTTAAAATTGACAACCAAGCAACCGCCTACATTATTTAAAAGTATGCCAGCAACAGGAGCATAATATGTTTGCTAGTGACTCTTACTAAAAAGAGAAAAGTTCAAAACTTTGACAACTAATGAGAAAGAGACAATAACTTGAACAGAGAAATGGCAAATCCGAAAATGTCTTTTGACATGATATGCAAATCACACCATCCCATATTGAACTTGCAACACCCAAGACATCAGCATAACAAATACATTAATCAACAATAAAGTTTGTAGCGATCTAATCCTAAAATTTAAAACGTTATATATAAAATCCTAAACTTTCGTGGTTTCACATTTTGTAGCTCAAATGCTTTTTCCGGCAATTTTTCTCATACTTGGCATACCAGAGACAGCTGTATGATCAAATGGTTGTATACCACGTATGAGAAAAATTATCGGAAAATGCATTTGGGCTACAAAATGTAAAAATGCTCAAGGTTGGGATTTAATAAGTAACATTTTAAACTAAAAAATTAGATCACAACAAACATTATAAGTTGGGATTTAATATGCCAATACCCCATCAATAAATAAACATATAAATAAAAAAAATTAAGAGATTAAACATTATAAAGGATCCAGATTTAAGAGCAAGAACTGGATCAAATCAGTGATGTAAATCAAAATCAAAAGCGAATTATGTAAAAGACTAATTATAAGTATTCCTGAATCACTACAATAAACTAGAAAAATCATATATAAACACAGCCACTCCAATTGAAAATAAATAGATCAATGAATTCAAATAAATCCCAGAAAAATGCACAGACCTTTAGGAACATAAACGTTACGCTTCAGGTAATAAATGTAGAAACACCAGAGAAAGCCAGAGATAAAGTAGAGTAGAGTTCCGGCAATGTAGTTACGCAGCCATGTCTGAAAGAACCTCGGAAGCGGATGCCACCAATCAGATGGAACCAGATGTCCTAATACAATGTTGTTGTAGAGCGCCGTCTCCTCTAAGAAAAACTGCAGCTGCTTATGCTCCTCCATCGATGCCGTCGATAATAACGGCAATGATTAGATTCTCCGATGAATTGGGTGGCCGCCGGCGATGAAGAATGTGAGCGTGAGAGAGAGAGAGAGAACAGTGTTATTTGAAAATTGGAGTGTAGTTGGTTGCTGTTTTGTGCCGCGAGAACTACCCACACGGAACTCGCACGATGACTCAGAGACAGTGAGAGAAATGATTTGTCAGAAATATATATAAAGATATTATCTCGGACTCCTATTTATGGGTTCGGGTACTACTAACGGGTTCAGATTCATGTTTTGGGTTGTAAAATTAACGATTAATTAAAGTCAAACAACTAAATTTTCATGAATTTTTAAAACTCACCTGATTTTTCGTCAAATTTACTACTAGCACATCTGTAAATTAACTACATTATTTTTGATTGAGGAAAGATTTAGTCATTTTTTAATTAGGAGATAGATATTATTAACGTAAAGACCGAAATACATCATAAAGCAATGAGGAAATTAGGCAGGCACCGTAAAATACATAAATATTCTAAGTTTTACGGTGTGGCGTCGATTATTGCAGAAATACGTTGAAAGTTGACCGGAGGTAAACTTTTATCTTTTTTTTCTCTTTTTACGGTTTTTCTTGCAATAATACGAGGGAGACGAGACGACGCCGATGAAGACAGCGGTGCCTGATTTTCCTCCTATTTTTTGAGTTGTATAATTTATAAGTATTTGTTGTTTTACGTTAATTGCTTATTGTTTTTTTCTTAATTGCGATGTGTTTGACGTTCAAGGTAATAGCATATGATGCTTGATAAAAGTTCTAACTGAACTCAAGAATGTTTTTGAATGTGTTTGGCTTTTAATATATTTTAAAATATATAGTAAACCGATAGTAAATCTGTAATAATTAATTATATCAAAGTAAACTTATGATAAATCTGTGGTAAATTAAGCATAATAGTTTACCTTAACTTTTATAATTTCGGTAGTAAACTAATATTAAATTTTCTTTTTTGTAATAAATTTGTTTTTATAGTAAAATAAAAATAATTAAGTTGAAACTAATTTAGTACATGTTTTATAACATTGATAATAATTTATTTTAATATTTTATAATTTAAAAAATAAACAATAATAAATTGTTTTTTAAGTAAACCAATAGCAAACAGTTAAAAAATTTATAGTAAATTTATTTTTAGTAAATCGAAAGTAAACCGTTAATAAACTTAAATTACGAACTTTGATAAACCATATTTTTGCAAATGAAAACCGTATTTATTTGGTCAAACTGTATTTTTACAATAATTGTGTTCAAACCATATTTTTGAAAGTATTTTGCTATTTCATAGGTGTTTCTCAAAAAAATCTTAAATCAATTGATACAAGATAGATACTAAAATCACTGTTGGAAAAATCAATATACTAAAAAGAACGAAGCAGCAGCAAAAAATTTAGAATGTAAATTTTGACGATGGCAACAAACATGATCAATTCGAGTAGTGAGAATTCTCTAGTATTGTTTGCACTTTTAGTGTTTCCGCTTTCCGCTGCAAATGTACTTCAATAGTGTGATGAGACCTTAAGTGAAATTAACAACAATAATTATAATATTAAATAAAATACAATTCAATTCAATGTCAAAATTGTATAACATTAAATTTAAAAGTTAATCTACATTACATGAACATCAAATTAAAAACTAGCATAGTTAAGGGTCATAACCAAGAACCAAGGGTGAAATCCTTAACAAAGGATCCAAAGCATTTGGTAAAAACTTTCTAGCAAAGAGAAAACACAATGTGGTATTTTTACCATCATACACACATTCAGATCCGTATCGAATTGAATTCAAGAACTCATCCGTAATATAATTCCTTCCGAATTTCACCGGATGGGGACCTCCTCTCGACCAATCGACCCACGTAATGGTTCGATTTGAATTAATTTCTGGATAAAGCATGTTAACTAATGTTGCGATATAATGTTCATCCATGTAGCACGGTGGAAAACAATGATCTTGAAAAACTTTATAATATAATTGATCGGAAATAATGTGAACGGCAAGGTCACGGCGCACTTCAAACCATTGCGACCCTTTTCGCCAATTTGTTACGTTGATTGTAGGCGACATTGTGTGGTTATACCGACCACGGCCTCGCTTTTTCGGATCATCGTATGATTGGACAAAGCTTAGAGTTGAGTTCATGAGGTAGTCATAGGTTGTTTTGAAGTTTACTAAAGGAATGCAAGATTCAGACAATAATATAAATCTTTGATTGGAGATGTCAAGGAGAGCATTTGCTAATAACCGTCTCTCTGCAGCTATCATTGTTCCTGTTCCCCATATAACTGCCTGCAACACCAAAATTGAGAAGCACTTAATATACTTATAAATTCCAATTAGATACTCCCTCCGTCTCAAAACAATACTCCACTTTCCCTTTTTTACACAGTTTAAGAAATATAATTAATGCTCTAACTTTTCATAAATTTATCTTCATTTTTTCTATCATATTCTTATTAAATGTTATGACTGTAGACTAATACAATAAATGATACACTTTAAATAAGGATAATATGAAAAATAAACACTTTAAATTGTGATTTACAAGAAAAATGGATTACGAAAAATAATTAAGAAAAGTGGACTATTGTTTTGGGACGGAAGAAGTAATTAGTTTAATATTTCAAGAAAATAAATTTCTAATTTGTGATTGGTTTTATTTTATGGGGTTTCTAATTCTAATATTGTATTGAGATCAATTAATTAATTCACCTCTATATACTTTACAGTAAATTGACTTCATTAGAATTCAAATTCAGAAGTTTAAAGCAATTTGAAGACAATTTTCTAGTATCAATTGTACTATACTAAATCGGTGGGTATTAATTTTGTAAGGTCGCAAAACTTAATGTTATTTTATTTTTATCATGAAACTTTAATTTGTTTTATTTTAGACATTATATTATAAAATTATAAGCAATAACAGTTTTTTTAATGATCTCATGTCAAATTTAATTTGGATCAAGATTGAATTTTTAATTTTTTTCATCAAATTCAGTGTCGGTCTGAATTCGTATTAGATTTATTTTTTATATATAAATTTATATTCTAAATTTATTGTATCTTACGTCGATCCAAGAAAGTGCAGACTCGGTTCGACGATCTATTTTGAAAATGGACTCAGATGATAAATATTAAACCCGGATTAGATCTGAAACGAATTGAAATTTATACATACGTAAAAGAGTTTGTTCCGGTTGGACGGATTCAAGCGGGAAAAAATAAAGAAAGAAAGTAGCAAACCTGGCTTGGAATTCTTCTACCAAAGAAGACAGAAGTTTCAGGCCATGAATCATTGTATGAAGGATGTGGATGCACATATATGGAGAAAAAACCCTCATGTCCTTTAAAATACTTCTCCCACAGCTCCGCCAACGGAAGCGGTCCATAAGTCAAGAACATAAAAGCCAATTTCGGAACAATCTTATGATCATCAGAATTATTTTCTTGAACAGAAACTGAAACATTACACGCCTTTGATAGCAGTTCATCGTCGCTCATATCGTGCATCACTGAATATTCTTTCTGTTTAATTAAAGCAGCACTACTATTACTACTAGCTAATGATGACTCCGGTGACGGGGGTGGCGGCAGAAGCGGCGGTGGAGAAGAAGAAGAAAAGGAAGACAGAGAGTAGACATTGATGAACTGTGAATTCGTGAAGGGGAAGGTTAGGAAATTCTTGAAGTAAGAACAAGTTATCATCCCAAACGACAAGCCGATGACAAAGAAAAGGAAATGGAGGACATGGGTTAGTTTTAAGCAGGTGTTTGTTAAAGGTTTTGACTGAAATTTTTGTTTTTCGTTAGCCATTGTTGTAGGGATAGAGAGAGGAGGAGGAGATGGAATAATATGAGAAGCTAATTACAGGCATATGCATAGCTTAAAACTGAGAGAGATTAAGCAGATGAGTTCAATATTGAGATGCTTAAAACGTAAGTTATGTACATTTGCATGTGTTTTTGATTTCTCAACTTGTGTTAGCCTAAAGTATGCAAATCCTGAACGAGAATAAATAACTAAACCCAACCGGTAAATTTAATTAAATTTAATTTAAAATTACAAAAAAAAGAAATTATTATTTTGATTCACTGTGATTTAAGAAATAAATAAAATTCAATTTAATACAAATTGAAGTTAAATAACTGAATCAAATAAAAAATATCAATTGGATTGGCCAGTTTAGTTCAGTTCGATTTAATATAAAATGATTGAATTTTTTTATTCGGCTGAATTTTAGGAAAAAAATCTAGACTTTAATTCAGTTTGAACTAAATTGCACATCAGAGTTTACCCATTGCTACGTAAATATGCTTGCTTATGATAACAAAAAAGTACAATGTGCCTTTTCAAGATGATTTATTATATTATTGGTGGTTAATTATGAAAATGCATGAATTAGTGTTTAATTTTAATTTTAATTCAATAAATTTTTAAAAATATAAATTAGTGTTTAAATTTAAATATAAATCCTAATTTTAATTTAATCAATTAAAATAAATGTTAGCTTATGATTAATTATTCAATTAAATTAAACTGATTTTAAAAATTAACTATTTTCAGAAATAATAATTTATGGTAAATAAATAAATTTATTATAAATTGAAAAATCATAATAAAAATTCATGAATTTAAATAAATTTTTTATTAGAATTATACTTTGAGTAATAATAAAAAATTAAAATTGAAAAAGCTAAATAATTTAAAAATAATATCTTATAATAATAAAAAAATTAAATAATTAACTTATCTTGTTGGAATTTTGTGAAAATATAAATAAATTATAAAATCAGATATTTATTGAAATAATTAATTTTATAATAAAATTAATTTAAAAATATAATTTAAACAAATATTTTATTCAAATTTAGAGCTCAAAATAATATAAATTAGTTATAAAGTGAAATTAAATTAGAACGGTTAAGTTAAAGTTAAATAATCGGGTTATAAAAAATTAGACCTCATGGGAATATTTCTTTAGTGATAAATTACTAAAAATAATAACTTATAAAAGACACAAATAATATTTTTTACAACATAAAATAGTAAAAGTTAAAATTATTAAAATTTAATTAATAACTATATTATTCAGTAATAAGTAACATATTATAGTGATTTTCTTATAATTATTGTATATTAGTATAATTTTTATAAATAATTAATTATTTAGGTAAAAATGTTAATTATTATTTGTGTAAATTTATTTAAGATTTTTAAATTATACTTTTAAAATTTTAACTAAAAAAAATTAAATATTTATCTTATTTAATACTACTAAGTAGTATAGTATATTATACTTATTTTAAAGTTAAACATTTTCTAAAAAATGTGCAAATATACATATGTTGTTTATCTAAAGAATAAATGCGTTAATTGTGACATTCATTTTAAATATACTCCTGGAGTTTTTGAATTATGTTATTCTTGTTAAACGGAGGGTTAGCACCGGATGAAAGATGAATAAAAGTGAGCAATCTCAAAATTTTATGGATGTATTTAAGATATATATGTCACCAAGGGTTTATAATCTGTACACAATATAAATGTTAGGGGTGAAAATAAACCTTTTGCCAAAAAAAAGAGCAAGGCAGCTACCCACATATGGAGTCATGGACTTTATAATTTCTATTTCAATATTGTTATGCTTACCCTATAAACAAGGATCTTAATAAGTGGAAAATATAGATTTTTCTCCTTTTCTTTTGTCATGTGGTTTCCATAAGAGCTTGAACAAAAAAAAAAATACTTCGCAACTATTCAAAAAGTGCATATGCTTAGCCTCTCTTGAAGATAATACTCTCTTGAGGCGCAATTAAAGTAAATTAATTTGTTTTTGTGGGTACCCATTTGCACCTTTTATTTGTTTTTAAAGAATGTGAGAACTAGCTAATCAAATTAGATTAGTATAATCTAAAGCATTTACTTGACAACTCCTATCTAAATCCAATCTTTACTTCGAAAGAATCTGAACGAGTTCTAATGGATGCAATGTTTGACTACATTGCAGAGAGGGGATAGCTGGTGTAGTTAAACTTTTTTGAGTTTCTTTTCAGAAACTTACTTAATTGATTAATGACAGAAGGTATAAAAAAAACCCTCGATTTTTTTTCAAGAGTACAGATCAGCCATTAACGAGTGTTTTAAAAATTGAGCAATTACACTCTAATTATTTTAAATCGAACAAATAAACCCTTTTAGTTTACTTTTGGGACACTTACCCCCTCAAATTTTCGGTAAATATTTTAATCATTAAAATTTTTTTGAACTTTTTTTCTATATAATTATGAGAGACATGTCAGCCATTAACGAGTGTTTCTAATGATACTGGATGAAAGGAGTTATTTGTTCTATCTAAAAATAAAGAAGGCTTAATTATACCCCAAAAAAATAAAAGGACTGATTTTCTATTTTTATGAAAACTACGAGAATTTTTTTATACCTTTTATCTTGATTAATTAATCATTGGGCTGAATTATAAATGTTTACTTGATCATCTTTCACTACTATAGTGCAATATTTTTATGGTCAAATGAATAAAAAGCTAAATATTTTATGAAAATTTTACAAAAATCTAATTTTTTTAATTTTATCCAATTTGTCCTGAAGCGCAGGATTTCGTTTCAATTATGTCCAACTATGCGATTTTATTTATGTGGCGCTGATGTGTGGCATATGCCACATAGGCGCCACATCAGCAAAATTGTGTAGTTGAACATTATTAAATGAAAACCTGCATTTCAAGACGATACAAATAAAATAAAAAAAAATTAGACTTTTGTGAAATTTTCATGTAAGATTTGACATTTTTAATCATTTGGCCTTTTTTAAATAAAATTTTGTTCTTTTTTTGTTTCTTTAACTTAGTAAAAAAACATGTTGAAGTCCCTAAATAACGAAATTGACGCTCTTATATATTTGAAGACGCAAATATTTACCCTAAACGGTGTCATTTTCGTTATTCAGAAACTTGAAAATGCGTTTTCACTAAGTTAAAGAATCAAAAAAGAACAACAAAAATTTTAAGGACCATAAAACGGATTAAGCCATAAATATATATATATATATATATATATATATATATATATATATATATATATATATATATATATATATATATATATATATATATATATATATATCACAATTTTGATATTACTACTAAATTTGTGATGCTATTAAGCATTACCTCATTGTGTGGCAGTACTGATTATTCAGAATATTGGCATCTAACTATTTTTCCTCCACTTCGATTTGGTGCATTCAAAGAAATAAAATTTATTCTTACCAGAATGTATAAGAAAATCCTTCAAGTTGTAGATAACTTTTTTTAACTTTTTTATCGCCAAATAAACTTTTGATGTTTTTAAATGGTACAAATAAGTCCGCATTCGTTTGAAAAAAACCACAGAAATAACTAAAAAATACAAAGGGTTAAATGTCCGAAAAAATATCAAATCAAATTGCAATTTTATTATAGTCGTTTTTTTTTTGTCAAAATTATAGTCGTTGATATATAAATTTATTTTGTCTTTTTTAATCAATCTTCAAGACTGATTCAAATATGCAATTTTCAAGTAGTTAAATATATTCAGAACTTAATACGTAATCATCCCTCACTACTGCAAAAAATTAATACATGATCATCCAATTCAATCTTTCATGTTTGGATAAAATAAAGGCTTAATGTCTTAAAAAAATCCGACCTTTCATCCCCTTTTCAATCCTACTCTAACGTTGAAAAATTATCAATTTTATCCGATTTTGTATTTTTTTCATTTCAATTGTACCCTGAATCATAAAAATGATCTTTATTTATTTGACAAAAGTTCAATAATTTTTTTTTAAAATGGAATTTAATATAAAAAGTTAATCTAATACAAAAAGGGTCAATTTAGAGAATTTTTGTCAAATAAAAAAAAATCAATTTTATATTTTAAGGTACAATTGAAATAAAAAAAATATAAAATAGAGTAAAATTAACAAATTTACAACATTAGAATAGGATTGAAAAGGAGACGAAAGTTCAGAAATAAAACACCTTGAATAGCTAGGATTATCATTTCGTTAGAGAATGGTTGCCAATTAATGGATCACTTACATGTAATTTTGTATTTCATTGCAATTTGTGACATCGCTCAATATGCAATACAAAATATAATGTACATGTTCGCCAATATAAACCCTAAATCTCTACTCTGACCATGTGAAGTTAATTTAGTTGTTTGTTCTGTTTTTACTTTTTTTTTTTCTTTTGCCATCCGCTTCTTTTTATGGTGAGCTAATACATTTATTGTAACCCCCTTCTCAAAAAATATAAAAAATAATAATAAAATCATAACTCAAAATAAAGTTTAAAAAATTTCCTTGTTTGGTCATTTATTAACGACCTCGAAATAATACAATTTCATTAATTTACAATTTGTCAATTCAAATCAGAATGCTTAATGCTAATTTCAGAAATAATAGTTATTTATTCGCATAAATTAAATTAAATTTTAAATAAAATCTAAACCCATATGACACTGTTGACCCACTTAATCAAACCAATTCACTGATTGCACGAACCTAAATGGATGAGTCACTGCGGCTTATCTCCTGACAAATTGATGGCAAGAAGTGAGCTGCCTACTCAATAGAATATAGCTATATATATATATATATAACAACAAACAAAACAAACAACAGAATATCATTTAATCAAACCATAAACCCATCAACTCTCTTATACCAACCCACATATACAATTAGACAAATTAAATTATAATTTATTTTATTTCTTTTATTAGGGTCCTGCTTAACCTAGCTGAAACATACCCAATGGTTTGCCGGCCATCACAATCACATTTATATATATCGCACAAGATACCAACACATTAGTATCCCGACACCACCCCAGTGTTTAGTAAACGCACAGGATATTCTATGCTTCCGAGAATATCCCGGCACCGAAGTGCCTAGCAAAACTTTGATCATATCCTTTATCTCATCATTTCACAATTTAATCATCGCATCTCTAAACCATTGGATATAATCAGTTCTAGGTAAGCAAACTGTTAACTTCCTTATATATCAAAATTTATTTATAACTGCCTCATCAAACATAACCAATTACTGACAAACATGTAACCATCATTTTCATACTTCTCAAGTTTCACAAATATATAGCATGAAAACAAAACAAACAAACATTCTTATACTCGTTCAGACCACTAACATATAATAATCATGTACCACAATAAATGACAGTCACATAGTAAAATAACTCACATTTAGCAACCAATTAATATACATAAATATAATTATCTATACTTACCTCGATCGAGAATTAATCTAACTACCATACGGTGCTACCCGGTTATCTACTTTATCCGCGTCTCCTAAAATAAAAACATTATGTATTTTTATTAATTTTCATATCTCCAACATCCTAACATTTTTAATAACTAAAAGTACATTCACTTATTAAATTTTATCTGTAGAATATATAGATTATTAATAACTTATGATTGTAAAGAACACGAAGCCATAGTCAAACGATCCAAACCAGGTTGAGAGCGCTGAAGCTTATCCACCTGAAGCACTCACTTCTACTCCTGACCGGTTAATTTGGCCAGAAAATGATAGAACAAGCAACGGATTGAGCTGCGTGAAAGCCGACGGAAAGAGACTAGCATCGGCAAGTTGCTATTACACATACACAACATAAGGAATCCACATGACGACTGCTTCTAAACCTAGAAATATAGAAAATAATATGTTATCATTGTTATAATATAAAAGAGAAACCTATTTTATACTATAAACAGTGCAGTATAAAGGATTCAAATTTTATATAAGTAGATAAAATAAAACAGTTGAAATCTGGGTAATATAAAAATATACATTACAATTTATTAGTCTAAAAAGGATTAAAATTTTAGGAATTAAAAGATCAATTTTGCCATTTTTATAATTCGTAGACAAGGACCACCTATCATTCCAAAAAGGTTAAAACTTGAGGAATTAAAAAATTAATTTTACCAACTTTTCACATGATACGTATAAATTTCCTTAAACTCTTTGAAAAGTAACTTTTGGTTCAATTTTCAAGAAAACCAATTATTACTCTATTTTGAATAAAACAAAAGGTGAAAGAGATGATAGTTTTCAATTATCTACACTCAAAAATATATGACGGAAATTAAAGATAGAGAACTATAAATAGTAAATTCATTACTCAAAATTAAACTAATTCACCATCTATAAAAAAAATATAAACATGGGTTCAAAATTGTACCTTAATTGGCAGATTTTTAACACTATAGTTGAGAGCAAAATTTTTGAAATTTAGTTTGATAGTGACGGCTCAATTTTTGTTTGTTTTCTTTGTTGTAGTTTTTTTTTTAATCTGAAAGTTAAACCCTCTCTTAAATACAAGTTACTAGGTTTAGGGTTTTATATAAAAAAATGAAATTCCAACTTTACCCATTTTATTGTTACCATATTACCACCATCACTATTATTATTATTATTATTATTATTATTATTATTATTATTATTATTATTTTACTGGATGTTACATTTATCATTTATCCAAAAAAATAAATACCATACTGCAATTTTATATAAACATGTCCATAGTACACCAAAAAATAAAAATTGTTGTAACATTGATACCGATTGTTGAACCTTTGGTACCAATTGTCGTGACCGGTTCTTGACCGGATTGGTATGCGCAGCGGAATCGAAACCATTCGGTAGGTATTTAATAATGGATTTGATTAACAAATAACAATATAGCAAAATAATAAATAACACAAGAGATTTACGTGGTTCTGCTTTAAAGCGTACATCCACGGGCGAAAGATTCGAGCCATCCACTAATCATCAAAAGGAGTACAAAATTGGTGGAGAATCACCAAATAGAGAACATCTCTAACAAATATGCCCTTAGAAGAAAAACCCACAAAGTGTTTAACTCTCTACAAGAAGTAACCCGAAAGGGTAAGAATTAACTTATATTCCTCACATCACACACACCCTCTTTTTCCCCTTATTCACATCAATGGCTACATTGTGTGTTCGGTTTTTGGTGTCTTCTAAAAGGTAAATAAGATAGTGTATATATAGTGAATAAATAGTCTATATGGCATTAGGAATATTAATCCTAATTGGATTTATACTTTCTAGTTAGCCAATGATAACAAAGTTATCCTTCTCCCAAACACTTCATTAATAGAGTCCTAATACAAATAGGAATTAGAATTCTAGGCATATTCCAACAAAGATAATTGTACATTATGATGCCACCACTTCAAGTATATAATTATACTTTTATTACAATAAAATCATTCTAGTGTAACCAAAAATAACTCAAGGATCAAAATCGAGCAAAAATGGAGAAATCCGCAACAAAGGATCCAAAGCATCTGGTGCAAATTTCCTACCAAATAGAAAACATACTGAGGTAACATTCCCATTATAATTACATTTTGATCCGTATCGAATCCAATTCAAGAACTCTTCGGAAATATCGCTCAATCCGAATTTTCGGGGATGTGCACTCTTTTTTGGCCAAAGAACGTAAGTAACGGTCCGATTGGCCGATGTGTTCGGATAGAGTACGTTCAAAAATGTCGGAATGTAATGTTCATCGGAATAACATGCATGTGCACGACAATAATCTCGAAAAAGTTGATAATACTTTTGATCAGACACAATGTGAACAGCAAGGTTACGGTGCAACTCGAACCATTGTGAGCCTTTTCTCCAATGTGTTACATTTAATGTTGGCGACATTTTCGGATTGTATCGACCACGAGCTCCTTTATCTGGATTGTCATATGATTCTACGTAGCTTAAATTGGAGTTGATGAGATAGTTATAAGCTGTTTTAAAATTGACTATAGGAATGCAAGATTCAGAGAGTAGTATAAATCTTTGATTTGAGATGTCAAGAAGAGCATTTGCTAATAGGCGTCTCTCTCCATCTACCATCGATATCTCCCCCCAAGTCACTATCTGTAAATTAATTTAATTAAGGAAATTATTTGAATAAAATATTTATTTAAATTAATTATATCATATTACAGATATTATTTAACAATTTATTTTGATTTTACTAGCCATATCTACAAATGACATGGAGACTATACAAAATTAATTGAGTTTACATTAAATTAATATTTTTTGTGTTTACAACTTTGTAAAAATTGAAACTCTTTGAAAATTTTGGAACATGTTTCAAAATCTTGAATTTTAGTTTATATTTTAATATTTATTATAAACTTTATATTAATTTTATAAAAATATTTTAGAGACTCCAAAATTAAAATAATTAAAAATATATATTCTATTATCTGTTTTTTTTCTCCTTAATATTTTTCTAATTTTTTTTTACTTAATTTTTTTTGTCATGTTTCTTTTTATTTTCTTTTTTATTTTCTACTTAAAATAGTTTTTATAAAAAATGGTACTCACATTTTAATTTTTATGAGTAAATTATATTTTTAATGATATATACATATATATAACATTTCTTCAAGTGTTGTGTAGACATTGAAAGAAGCTTACCTGGCTAGGAATTCTTCTACCATAAAATACAGAAGTTTCAGGCCATGAATCATTATAAGAGGGATGTGGATGTACATATATGGAAAAAAGATCTTCATGCCCTTTAAAATACTTCTCCCACAAAGGAGCAAAAGGAATTGATCCATATGTCAAGAACATAAAAGCCAATTTTGGAACTATCTTCACTTCAGTCGGATTCGGAACCCTAGCAGCTCTCGAAAACAACTCCTCGTCGCTGATATTGTGCATGAGCGATTCACGTCGTTTAAATGAATCGAAAGCATTAGTAAAATTAGTACTAGATGTCATATTTGTTCCGGCAGGTTCGGACGGAGGCGGTAGAGGAGACGGAGGAGAAGAAAAGAAGGAAGAATATAGAGAAATTTGTGAAGTGAAAATAGGAGACAATAAGCTTTTGAAATATGAACAAGATAACATACCTAGTGACAAACCAATAATGAATAAAAGAAAATGGAAGACGTTGTTTAATGGTGAAGTATAGGGTTTGGCAGGTTTTGAATTAGTAGATTGAAATGGCTGTTTTTCATCATTAATATTGTTAGCCATTGCTATGATCTTGAGAGAGACACTAATCTGAGAAGAAAGGTGGAGTAAAGGAAATGAGAATGCACCATTTATAAACATAGCATATGACCAAAATTTGTATACTTAAACCGCACGTAATGCAGCTTTGCATGTGTTTAACATAAAGTCAAACCTAGAAACTAGTTGTTTATAAACAAATTCGATAGTTCCTGCCTTAGATTGTCCAAAATAATGCCCCTTTTTTGGTTTGAATTGTTTTCATTCGGATGACTTTATAATAGTTACACACCTTCTTGTTTATTAGACGACAAAGTTACTCAACCAGTGTTCGAACTTTTTTATTATTTCTGAGTTGTAGGATTTTTTTTTTTTTGGTGACGAGGACACACTCTACTGAGCCGAAATTCAATATCATTGTCAAATCCCGAAATGTGGACCGCCCGCAAGCCCACATACCTCGTAATTTGTGTTGAATTATTACCCATAAATAAAAAAAATCTAACTAGTTACCCATAAATTTTACATTTGCATTGCCCACAATACATCAAATATACTTATTTGTGTTGAATTATATTATATTTTTTTATATATTTATAAAATTTTAAATATTATACTAAAATAAATTATTTTGTTAATTATCATAAATATTTAGATAATATTTTTATAGATATATATATCCCTACATTTTTGTTATTTACACGTTTTCCCCACGTTTTGTGTCCTTCATTTTGAAAAACTTTCGTTTTTCCGTGTCCGTTTCGTATCGTTTCCGTTTTCCGTTTCCGTTTCCGTGCTACCTAAATTACTACTCCCCAGTCCCCAGCCCCTGTGCGAGGTGGTTCTTTTGCCTTTGGTTTTGGCTAGAAATCTTCTCCAACCCCTCAAGTTTCTTCATATATTTTTTTTCCAAAAATAGAGTTGTTTTATGTTAAATTATTAGTTATTGTTATTTTTTTAAATTTGATCTACCTTATACGAATTTTATCTATTTTTTATTGGTTTGTTTTTTTCTCCAAACAAGAAGCTTCCTCCAGAATATGTGTTGGAATTTGAATTTTATCAATATACCACAACCTTTAAATTTTACCGGTTTAGTCTATTATCCTTTTAACTTTTGCCAAATAGATTTATGGCTTGTTTCAAGTTGATGTGCTGATATTATTCGTCTATATATATGTAATATAAAACTTATTTAAAATGATGTACTTAACTCCGCGCCATGTCAGCTCCATATGAATCGTGCGTGAGTATATTTGGCAAAAATTTAAAAATAATTGATCAAACTGCATGATGAAAAAATCATTGTATATTTGTTAAAATTGTGGATAGATTTTTTACACTTGGATGGTAAAATTTAGGTATATTTTTGCACTTAGGTGGCTACATGATGGTCATTAATTTTTGTACTTTCCCGTAAAAATATAATAGGTACTTGATTTTCTATCCTTCCAAATAATAGGGGCTATTTCATCCTTTTGCATACCTACCAAATAGGCCATTGGTTACGGGTTGAGCCGCAAGTTTGGGAGAAGGCCCAAGAAAAATAAACCGAGCATTACATCACATAGACATAGCTACTGCATAAACCATTACGCACCGTTTAAGTGTAGAAGAGGAAGCAAAAGGAATGGGCGAAGGAGATGATGAGAGAAGAGAAGCAGCAATTTCATCAACCCCGTCTCTGCAACCTAATTTCGACAACAAATCTATCTCCCAACACCAGCTTCGCAAGCTCCAAGTATGGTTCTTCATACCCCTTTTATATTTTATGTCTTCTAAATTTTAATCTTTATCTAGTTTTTCCACAATTGGGTAATCTGAGGTTTAAATTAAAATCAAAGCCATTCATTGTGTATTATCTTCAGTTTATGTTTTGTAAGATCATTGGTGGTAATGGAATGCAATGAGACAATGTACTCAGATACACAGTTTAGTGTTTGTGAATCTTAGGTTTTCAACTAAGATATTCTGAACTTGAAACTTTGATATTTTTATTTGTTATTCATGAGGTTAGTAAGCTAGATAGGCTGCCGATTCTATATTGCACGAGATGTTTAAGAAAATACATGCTCAACATCGTTCGTAAATCGTCTAATGAAGTTAAAAATCAAATTACATACCTGTCTTTGCTAGAATAGTACAATCAAACTCTTCCAAATTTCTGTGGAGGATGATAAAATACTCTTCCATTAAAGAATACAAAATTAAACTTTCAATACTTACTCAAAATATTAATAAAAAAATAAAACTATTGTAAAAAATAAATTTAGTAACTCCATTTTTGTTTTTGAAACTTCCATCTCTGTTGTTAAACTTTAATCTTTTGCTTTTATAGGAGCTGCACAAGAGGCGCTTAAAGCTAAAATCAAAGTTTCATAATGAATCTAAAGGTACCGCTTTCAATTAATCTTTACATTATAGATGGGTTACTTAGTTACATATCTGATATTGTTATTGGGTTTCAGGTAGAACCATTAGATCTCATGTAAAACACTGCAAAAATGGTGATGGTGAAATTTCAGATAGAAACGTTGAAGACTTGCTCACCAATTTGAAAAACCAACGTGACATTACTGATTTCTCTTCTCAGCAAGCGAATGTAACAGCAGATGATGCACCAAAGAAGCGACAGAAATTGCATTGGGGGTAAGTTTTTGCAGTTGCCCATCTTCTGGTAGTGCTTTTGCATGTAGGAAGAAACATATACGCTAAAAATATGCATTCCTAGAAGCTGAAATTCTTGGTAGCATAGTTCAGTGTTTCATTATTCCATGGAGTCATTTGGTTCGCTAAATTTTGGGAGGAAAGGAATGAGAATGATTCTTATTCTTATCGTTTGTGTTTGATTGAAGAAAATTACATATAAATAGAAATGAGATTTCCCTATCTATGATAATCTATGTTGCATGGAAATGGAAGATGGCAAAAAGATTATTTTTCTAAGGGTTATAAATATTATGTTTTAGAATTTTAAAGTGTTTCCGGAAACGAAAGTAAAATGCTGAAACATTGGATTAGCTTAGTTTCCATGCAACATAGATGGAAATCATTAATTCCCATTCACTCTATACGAATTAATTTCATTTCCATTTATGTTTTCATTCTCATTTCCTACCGAATAAAATAAAAATATGAATACAATTATCATATTCCCATTCCCTCTTATAATTCCCGTTCACATTCTCATTCTTATGCCTGAGCTTGACAGTATTTTTATGTGTTTGTTTTGCTTTTAGGCTCGACACAAAAGAAAGGTGGGAAAGGAAAGCCAACATGTAGATATAACCATTCATGCTTTACAGACCTCCAATGTTTGCTTATGAGGCAGCTAATAATAGGCATAATTTTTTAGCATTCTAACTTCTGCAGCTCAGGAAGCTGATGAGAGAATGGTGATACAGCTTCATAAGACTATAATTATGGATTGATGATTTTGATGTAATTGTACAGAAGTTTGGAATATAATTTGTACTTTCTACTGCTTGTACTCGGTAAAAAATTATTGAAAATTTCGGAGCACCATAACTGTTAAAAAGACTGTCAAAAGTAAAATTATCTGCAAAATTATTGCAAGAATCGCATAATCTTCAGAATATACATCATACAAACTCCCACGATCTAATCTAGGGTTCTCTAATTCTGATCTCCAAAATTACAAAACAGAGATGATCTAGTTGCAAAGACGGTGACAGCTAATTTTAACATTTGACAGTACAATAGACCTCAAGAACCAACTCCCAATAGAACCAACCTTACAGGTCTGCGTTGAAATTATTATCTCTCATGCACTTTCAACAGAGATCCGAATTACATTGCAGGGTTCAACAGAAATCCTAATTATATTGCCGGGTTAAGTTCACGCTCTATTTCCTCCAAGGATCGTCCCTTTGTTTCGACGACATTACCAGCTATATATAAGACGGCAAGAAGACACACAGCAGAAAATCCCAAATACACAGTGCTGATTCCAAACTTGTTTACAACGCTCAAGAAATAGAGCCCAATGAAAAAATTTGAGATCTGTTGCCAAAATGAAAACCAAGTCGTTATAAAGCATTTGACTACTATCAAATTTTAAATAAATAAAAAGGTGAATGGGCTCCGACTATACATATATATTTACAAGCATACAGTTTTAGTCACCCTGGAAGTGACAATATGAATAGCAGAACAAACTATGTACTAGAGATCAGCCATCAGCCATCAGATACAAACTCAAACTCTTAAAAGTTAAAACTCAAATCGCTTGGTTATAGTAATTTCACGATCCTTGAACTTGTGGAGCAGGCTCACATAAAGCATACTTAGTATGGATAATAAACTCTATGGGTCACTAAGGTTACCTTGAATTACAAAATAATCACTAAACTTCATTTTGTTACAAAACAGTCACTGAACTATACCTTTTGTTACAAATGGGTGTCACTCATATAAAACGCAATGTTTTTGCTTACGTGGCAAACCAAAATTACAAAAAGGGACATAGTTCAGTGACCTTTTTGTAATAAAAAGTATAATTCAATTACTTTTTTGTAATTCATGAAAAGTTTAGTGTTATTTTTGTAACAATATTAGCTTGAAAACGGTGCGTTTTATATAAGTGACACCCCTTTGTAACAAAAGGTATAGTTTAGTGACCATTTTGTAACAAAATGAAGTTTAGTGATCATTTTGTAATTTGAGGTAAGCCTAGTGACCTAGGGAGTTTAATATCCTACTTAGTATATTTTGATAATTTAGTGCACAACTCTTAGAACAGTCTAATGATATCCGTTTTTGTATTTTCAGAGTGCGTGAAAAGCAATCGTGAAAATGTTAAACACAAAAATAATTAAAATTAGTAAAGTAATATTAAATAAAAAATAAAAGCAAGCTGAAATTAGCATAAAATATTAAGTAATAATACTTTCACGATTACTTTCTATGCGAGCGGATGTAATTGACACTTATTTTGGAGAGTTCTATATTAAATTGTCAGAATAGGTTAAGTTGATATATATGAGCATGACCTGCAGATTCAAGGACTGGAAAGACCCTTTACTTGTAATTTCACTGGTGACATAGTAGAGAAAGTTTCTTGCTAGTAACTTACCCAATGCATTCCTAAGGATAAAGCAACTGCTTTTGCTCTGATTCTGGAGGCAAATATCTCTGGGAGAAGAAGAGCAGGCACAGGACCAGCACCAAGTGAAAATGATAACACATAGCTGTTTTTGAGATTAAAGGCACATTTAGAATTAATAGGCCAAAAAAAGATAGCAATTCGGAGGCAATACTAGTACTTACCAAACAGTCCCAAGAACAGCAAGGGTGCCAGAATAGGGTGCAAGGACCTTCCAAGTTAAGGACAAGGACAGCAACAACATTGAAGCAGCCTTCACAAGAAAAAGGACAAAAATTAAACTTTCAGTCAGACACATGATCATTACAAAAAATTAAGCATAGCTATTGCATGTAAAAGCATTTTAATGTGAGTTCAAAAAATAAAAGAGCATTTTAGTGCACCAGGATTTGAACAATTTCAAATAGCATCTAAACTGCCTAACTAACCATTTTAAAACAAATCATATTCTGGTTCCTAATCTACACTCATGAGGTGAAACCACCCTCTTTACCAGGAAATATATTGTAAATGTTCATTCAGATATCTGTAACTCTCAGTTCGATGTGAATGAGAAAGAAACATCACCTCATTGTTAAATATCACCTAACTTAAATCTAAAACATTAAACAATATAATCAATAAGCTTATACACTCATCTTACTTCAACAATGTCAAAGCAGATAAAAATACTCAACCCCTATAAGATAATTCCTTCAAAAACATTTTGGCCGCTGTTTCCTTTTATTTATAAAATATATATGTGGTTGACACAAATTATTTTGTTTCACTTATTCTTCTAGATAAAAAAATTTCTTACTACGTTCTGGACCATTAAGAGTACGTACAAAATTATAAATAGAATGTTTTCTGCAATACAAGTTGATGGTACAGATATAAATAGAAGTTATAATAATCAAAGTGTGGATGAATGATATACTCCCACAAAATTTCATTTATGTAATTGATTGGAAAAAAAATATTAAAGAAAATAAAATTGAACTATATATGGTCTAATCATAAAGTAATCATACCATTCCACAAAAGCTTGTTATTAGAAGACTTTTCCTCCCTTGTTTGTCCATTAAAGATGATGCAATAGTCGTTCCTAGAAGAAGGCAACCATGTTAGAAGTAGAACACTAAATGCAAAATGCATAGGGATAGTTCTTGCTATATTCAGATAGAAGGAACACAGAGACATACCGAAGACATTTGATGCTCCAACAAGAGCACTAGCTGCAACATCAGATGCAATTCCAACACTTCGGAACACAGCAGTTGAATAATACACCACAGCGTTAATCCCAGCCATCTGCTGGAAAAAGAAAAGCGCCACACCAACACTTACAACTGCATCAGAGAATCACGCAAAGTACTTGTCAGGTATGAGATTTGTATGTTCAACCAACTTTTTTTGTATGATCATCCAAAATGGTTTCAGGTACCTTTCCAATATCGGCTGCTAAATAGATCGAACCATCCTGCCTCTGGCTCTGCAGGACCACTTTGACCTCCGGATGCTAATTCTAGCATAACCTCAGCAACTCTTTCTTTTCCATAGAGTGTCTTTATGGATTTCTCTGCTTCAGCTATTCTTCCTTGCTGTAAGAAAATGTATTCAGTCATAACTCTTTTCTCATTGAGAGTTAAATGGAAAAAGTATTTCGGAATAACAAATGATAAAAATATCCGAAAAGGCGAAAACTACAGTGAGATAACCTGGAAAAGCCATCGAGGACTTTCTGGAGAAAATGCCATTCCCAGTGCTAATAGAATAGCAGGGACAGCTGCAACGCCAAACATTATTCTCCACCTAACAGATAACAAATGAAGAAAACAGGATAAGATCAAGCAAAAGATTAAGCATGAAAGAGCATTAATTTTATGTTTCTTATTTCACATATGATATACTTGCTTGGATCAATCCATGATTTCGGTCTATTTTATTTTTTTTGCGATGGAATACTCTATAGATGGTTGTAAACTTGTAATAGTTGAAAAGTAGAGTTTGTTTTTAGTTTTTAGTTTTTACTCTGCATATTTAACACTTGCAATGAATTGTAAAAGCTTGTTTTACTTGGCAGTAAAGCTCTTTTGGTGATTTACCAAAGTATGGTTTTGTAAGTCAAAAATAAAAAAGAGAATGAAGAATTTTTAGAGCATAAATAGCTACCACTTAATTTTGGTAACTGGTGTAATAAGCACACAATCTTGTGAAATGAAAACTTAGCTTGTCTCTGAAAGTCCAGGTGAGAAAGTGACAACTGCAAGATCAGTGGGGATATGGTGAAACTTTCTAATCATCCTTACACTACATATGGCAGAAGGCCTTATGCTTCAGCTATAAAAGCATACTCATCCATAGGGTTGTGCATCTATTCTATTCATTAGAATCTATTGGAAAATGGCTAAAACCGAATTTGTAGAAATTATAAAATAGAACCAAATTGAAATTATGAATTGAACTAAACCGAACAGAATTACATCAGTGTGGTTCAGTTCAGTTCGGTAATTCAGTTTGAAATATTTCAAATTAAATTAAAAAAATTGGATTAATAATATATATATATATATATATATATATATATATATATATATATATATATCACTTCAAGATTGTTTGTTTAAACTTTCTAATTATAAAAATCAAAATTGAATTAACCGATTTTTTTAAAATAAACTAAATCGGACTGAAAATATCAAGCTGAACACATCAAATTAAGTTTGATTCAATTCAATTTTCTGTTCCGTTTCTGTTTTGTACATCCCTATTCACCTTTGAACAACATTATATTACCTTTGGCCTAGTAAAGTTACTGTGCACTTGCTCATAGAATATATGAACCTCCCAAGAATCTACAACCAAATTTTAGCTCAAATCTCCATAAACCTAGACCTCAATCGATCATAAATAACTGTCGTGTTCTTTATCTACTTACTCAAATTCGCAGAAAAATACATCCGATTTTTGAAAAATAAAGAAAGTTCGGGAAATTTGTGTGATTAAAACTCCGAGTGTTAATACTTCTAACTTGTCTTGAATGTTTCCTGTATTTCTCTGAAAAACAAAAAACCATGCCACTAACGAAACGACAACTTGTACATAGACTCTATACAACACCAAATGTCATACAAAAAGCCAAATTCATAACTCAAATTATGCCTCAGCACAATTAATAGTGCCAGTAAGCAAAAGATTTGTGAAGAAAATACACATAGACTGACGAAGCATGATTGTTACACTTTAGCCTCAATCCAACAATGTTCTATGACTTTGTTCTTTTTTTTTTGTCAAGGCTATGACTTTGTTCATTTGCAAGAACATGTTACTTAGAATCAAAGCTGATCTTGCGAACATACAGTCAATTCTATTTGGCGCATGATTTACTACTTCACCTATTCTAGCACAAATGACTAAATATTTTGGCAGCATAATTGCAAGTGATAGTAAATTCACAAGACATCTCATCATGATGACTTTAACATATAAGTGAGTATGCAAACAGAATAACAAGTCAAACCTAGACATACCATAAGGGATTTCCTGCCAACGGTAGTCCAGCCACCAATGCCAAAAGGATTCCAATACAAATGAAAAGTTGGTTTACAGACCCCAGCGCACCACGAATTTCAGTTGGTGAGATCTAACCAAAGCAATAAACACGGAGAATAGTTCATACAAAACTATCAACAGTCACAACAACCTAAAATTTAGGAGGAATTCAAACCTCAGATATATAAAGAGGGACAATGGCAGAGGATATGCCAATTCCAATACCAGCAAGTAAACGGCCAATTATCATAGTCTGTACACTCTGAGTTGTAGCACTGTAAGCATTTAGGAAAACAGAAAACATAAAACATTAGTTCTAGGTACAAGTATAAAACCTCAGAGTTCAAAACAAAATAAGAAAGACAGGGCATACGTAAGGAATGCTCCAACTATGAGAGGAATTGCATCTAATTGAAAAGTTCTCGTTCTGCCAAACTTGTCTGCTAATGCACCTCCAGTAAATGAACCAACAGTAGCACCAGCAAGTAGTGTACTCACAATCCATCCTGCTCAATAATTCAATGTTAATAAACTGACCATAAGCATCATATAGTTGATGATCGAAGCATGATTCCGATAATGTAAGTAGCTATCAATGGTTCACTAATTACTGAACTGAAAATGTTCTTCAAAAAAACACCAATTTACTTACTCTTCGCATTAAGTTTGAATAAGAGCATCTATGAGTTATCCCTCTCATTGATTAATTTAATTCAATTTGTAAAACTATTTATAACTTAAAGTAATAAAGATATAAATTTAATTTAAACTTAAACTTGCCTTGTAAGACGGTGTTTTCTGCTATTCCAAGATCCTTAGCAAGATATTCAAGTGCACCATTCACCACACTAGAAAAAAATAATCAAACAACAAAAAAACAATCACGGTTCAATTATGCCAATCAATTAAACACGTAATCATGAATGCCGGCTTAAAAAAAACAATATATACATTGCATATTCAAAATGTTGAATAAGATAGATACCCCAAATGGTAACCAAACAGAACTGCTCCTAAACAAGCAACACCGACAAACGGAAAAACCGTTCCAGTAGACTTATTTTGAGAAGGATTGATAGGAACAACTTCTTCAATGTCTCCATCTACAAATTCAAACTTCACAATCAAACGCCACATGTCAACATAGCAACAAAGCTAAATACTACGAAGAGAAACCAACCGGAAGGCAGAGCTTTAACCGGAAACCGAGACGACGACCGAGAAAAAGCAGTTCGAACGAGTTCGGTTCCCATGGAAACGGAACTAACGGAACGCAAACCGCAGCAACTGATCCGATGACTACCGGTCATGCAGGTATTGTTGTTGAAATTGGATAGCGAAACTAATGAAGTGTTAGTGGTGCTAATCCTCCGATTAAGAGGGTGAAAGTGAAAATTAATGGCACTGCTGCTTCCTTTAATTGCATACATTGATGATAATGACGATGCTTGCATTTGCTTTTGACCTTTGAAAATTCAATTAAGACTGAGAAAAGTAAAACAAAAATAAATTAAACTCAAGATTAGTAAAAGTCCAACAAAAAATGTAAAGCTAGTGAGCTGTAAGGCTAAAATGACATTATTGTATATAAATAATGGGAAAGATGATTAAAACGGAAGCGTTTGATCGATTATCTCACCTGGAGAGTGAGTGAGAATTTTCTTGGGAAAGTCCGTTGGAGGAGACGGTTTAGTGGAGAAGGGCTTAAGAAGTTGATGGAGATTTGGAATTGTTTGTGTTGTTTAGCTAATAATGATTAATAAAGGATAATTGCAATTATGGGAACAAATTAAAAAGAAATGGGAAATGGATGATTACGTAGCTGAAGGAATTTTGGATTTGGATGAGATTTCGCTGCGGGTGATGCACGTGGGATCACCGACACGCCAGCTCATGCAACATTTTCTGTTTCCACTGCTTCCACTAATCTCACACTCTCACTGTACTTCAAGTAAAAAGCCCTTTGCTGTTTCTTTTTCTCAGATGTTTTTTTTGTCAAACGTTAAAACTTTATTAAACTATTCTTTTACTATAATTTTAAGTGAGCCATTTCTAGCCACTAAATATGTCACCTAATTATATTTACAATTTACATATTGAAATTTAAAAAACTAAATTAAAAACATCTTTTAATACTACTTTGATATCTCTATATCATTACTAGAAATGCAATTATCAACATCAATTAAAACTTCACTCACAACATCAATCAAAATTTGACAATCTCCTTCAAAAATTAAATCATTGTATCCTGCAAGTAATAACTTTCTCATTAATGTCTGAAGCGCCACCGCTTTTATCATTGATCTTACTATACAAGAAAAATGTTTCGTCCCAGCTAAAATAAATTTACTTGTAAAATGGCCGAACCGATTGAACTAACCAATTACACAGCCCTAATAGTAGTAGGGATTTGAGGGCTGGTAGGAGCCTGATGGATCGTGGATCGGGCCCAAGACTTTTTATATTTTTTATTAATTGCGATCATTACTTTTATAATTATAAATATATAAATAATTAGCAAGGCTAATTTGATGAAATTAAAGAATGTGTGTGTGTTATTATGAGTTGTGTGCGTGATACAAAGCTTTAGTCCTAACAAGTCTTATGAGTTGATAATTTTCTTTCACCAAGTACAGTTGCATTATCGCATCATTTTCTTACTTTTCTTAACCTACTTATCTACGTGTAAATGTATTCATGTCAATAGATGGAACTTTTTTTTCTAATTAATAGCGCAACTTGGTGCATGCATATGGCCCAAATGGTGAGTTGAGATATCTTATACTTGGGGTGGCATAATTTACATAGCAACAATTGATTAAACATTGTAAACAATTTTATTTTAATAAAATCATCCTTCTTTTAATCTGAATTTATTTCTTTTTTAGAATAAAAAGAGACAATTTTAGAAAAATAATATTGTTTAATTTGTTTCAATTAATTTTTCATATGCTCTAAATTAATAGGCGTCTAAGACGAATACAAATATTGAAAATTTAATTTTCTAAAAAAATATTACATTTATTCTTTTTTAATTATACAGCAACAAAGGTTTTGTTTTCCTTACAACTTGATCATTAAAAAAATTTAAATTTATAATTTTAAACACTCAAATCGCAAGTTTACCTCCTAATATGAAATTAATTTTGATGGTTAAAAATATAAACTGACTCAAAATTAACAAATTAGATAATGTTTTTGTCCAAAATCACATATTTAAACTCTTTAAATTTTTTATGTCAAGTTGGAGGGACGAAATGAACTTTTGTTCTTTAATATGTCGGTAACTTATTATTATTTTAGAATTTTTTTGTAATGCATTTTATTAATAAGAATATATATGACAACAATAATTTTTTGATAATTATAACAACAATAATTTTTTTTAATAAATCACAAAAAAAAAAAAACAGATTGCTATAAATCTAGAAAAACAATTCAGCAAATTAGCTGATTATAAATAAACTGGCCTAAAACTTTGCTTACAAAGAAACAAAAGGAACCACAAAACTATAACTTCATAAATTCATGAGGCCGCTAATAGAGAACATGATGTTCTGCACAATATTGTCAATTTGCTGGATCTTCTGGTTGAAAATTATATCATTTATGGCTTTGCATATGAAATAGATGGAGGCTGTAAAGACGATTCTTCTGCAAGTAGCAATCATGGATCTGCCTGCTGCTCTTCTGATAAAGAAGTCTACTTCTCTTTTCCAAGGAAAAATCTCTCTGTTAATCTTCATAATTTTTACGAATTTTTATCAGAAGAGCAGCTAAACATTGTTGATTGAAAAGAAGAATCATGAATTTTTACGATGCATTGAATTGATAAGACGTTCTTTTGACTTAAGCGAGATGGCAAATTTATAATATATTCATGTATGTAACCCTCTAAAATTTGAGATGAGAGTTTTGTCTCCCTTAAATTTAACTATATATTAGCTGTAACCCAAAAAATATCAAATGATTAGCATAATAATTAAATGATATATTAACATATATGTAGCATGACGAACAAAATGTAGCATGTGGGACTTAATTAATAGCTTTTGTGTTAGTGAAAAGAATGAAAGAAACCCTAATTATGGTGGTTAGTAAGATACGAGAAGATCTTCCTTTAGAATAATTAATTAATTAGGCATTACAATATATAGAAACTTGACGCCAATCACGCAAGCTTATTATCACTTTGCGACCACCGACGTACCGACCCTTCTCTTAATGTGTGTGTGTGTGTTTGTCAAGCTTGTAGTTGTCTAAAGACTCTAAACAAGTGTTTCGTATGTGATTAACAAAGTAATCATGTTAGGTTTCTATTTTCTAAGCTAACTATCTCTTGTGAGGTAAAGTATTTGAAAATTGAAGCTTGTACATATAATAGTAGATCAAGTCTATGCTACGCAAAATATATTTAATAACTCAAAAAATTTAAATTTCTTTTGATGTTTTTATCAATTTTAATTATTATTTTTTAATTCATCAATCATATATCTATTTATTTTAATTAATTTATAGAGTATAGACTAGTTTCAACAAAATATGTTAAATTGAACCATTAGTCTCATTTTACTCATGTGGCATTAATTAAATGTTTACATTCTGTGTTTTTTAATTAAATTGCATGAATCAGTTGGTTAAATAAGGCAACCATTCCATGGGTACCGAATGAATAAAATAAGGTAAACAAAAATTTAAAATCAAAAATACTTTAATATTTTATTAATTAAATTTCTAAATATTAATTTGAATATTATGGTCTGTAAATTTAATTAATTAATTGAGATAAATATACCAACCCTCAATTTAAACTAATATTCAGACAAATAGTTTTTTTAAACCCACATAACCATTTTTATATTAAAATAAAAAAATTAATTGTATAAAATATTCATTCATAAGTTGAAACTTATAAAAATAGATATGATTTGAAATTTCGGTATATTTGTTTTGGTAAAATGGTCAAAGTTTGAGATATAAAAAATTATATTACCATAAAATTATATTTAATTGGATGGATTTTTATATAATTAAAATAAATTCATTGAATTAATCTACAATAATAATATTAAAAATTTAAATTTGATAAACTGGACAACAAATATTTAGAATTATAGTTCTTTGGCTCCAGAAATCTCGGAGTGATTGGGTTGTGGATGGTGATAGGAATACGGCTTATTTTCACAAGCGTGTTTCAACTAGAAGGAGGAAAAATAAGATTTGGGCTCTTAAAGACGAGGCTGGAAATATTATTGATGAGCAAGATGAGCTTAAGAAGATGGCAGTCGAGTATTTCAAGAATCTGTTTACGGAAGAGCGCAGTAATTTTGAGCCTTTAACCTGTCGTGGCTTGTTTCCTGAGCTTAATAACAGTCTTACAACTAGTTTGGCTGCTGAAGTTACGCATGAAGAAATAAGGGCTGCCCTTTGGAATATGCATCCCTTAAAGGCTCCAGGGATTGACGGTCTCCACGCTATTTTCTATCAAAGTCAATGGCAAACAGTGGGGAGTAAAATTTGTGAGTTCATCACTGATATTTTCAATGGGCAGCAGTTCCCTGAGGAAATAAACCAAACTCTAATTACTCTCATTCCGAAGAGCGATAATCCTAACTCTCTCAAGAGCTTCCGCCCCATTAGCCTTTGTAACGTGCTCTACAAGGTTATTACCAAATTAATAGCGAATCGTTTGAAGAAAATCATGCCTTTGATCATTGGTCCGGTTCAAACTAGCTTTGTTGAAGGTAGACAGATTACGGATAATATTATTCTTGCGCAGGAAGCCCTTCACACGATGAGGAAGAAAAAAGGGAAAAAGGGTTTTATGGTGATTAAAATTGATTTGGAGAAAGCGTATGATAAGCTTTCCTGGAAGTTCATCCGCGACACCATGGATGACATTGGGATCCCTCCGTATCTTTCGAATGTTATTATGGACTGTGTTTCAACTCCTGCTATGAAAATTTTGTGGAATGGTAGCCCTCTTGAGGCTTTTTCTCCTTCATGTGGTATTAGACAAGGAGACCCCATGTCTCCTTATCTTTTTGTCTTTTGTATTGAGCGCTTGGCCCAGATGATTGAGATTGCAGGTGCTAATAAAGAGTGGAAACCGTTGGGGATGGGGAGAAACAGCCCAGGCTTGTCTCATCTTTTTTTCGCTGACGACCTTCTTCTCTTTGGAGAGGCTTCTATGATTCAGGTGGAGGTCATTACAAAAATTCTTAACAGGTTTTGTAGCTCGTCGGGCCAGAAAATTAATAAGGAGAAGACGAAGGTCCTTTTCTCATCGAATGTCCCAAATACCACGAGAATTGTTTTGGCGAATAAGCTGGGTTTCAACATTACTGATGATTTAGGTAATTATCTCGGTGTCCCTTTACGGCATGGCAGGTATACTAAAGCTCATTCTGCTGGAGTTATGACGAAGATTAGGGCGAGGCTTACGAATTGGAATGCAAGATCCATGTCCTTAGCCGGTCGATCCACGCTTATCAAATCAGTTATATCTGCTGTTCCTCTCTACACGATGCAAACGACGAACCTTTCCAAGGGTACCTGCAATGAGATTGAGCAAATTTGTAGAAAGTTCTTGTGGGGTTACACCAATGACTCTAAGAAGATAAGTCTAGTCAAATGGAAGACAGTCCAAAATTCTAAGAAGAATGGAGGTATTGGTCTTAAGAACATGAGCATGATGAACGAAGCCCTTCTCATGAAGATTGGTTGGATGATTTTGACAAACCAAGACAGGTTCTGGGTCAAGTTACTTAGAGCGAAATACAAAGTTTCAAGTGACTGGCTCCTTCCTTTGCCTAATACAACCGGCTCATCGCACTTATGGCAAGCTTTGGGGAAATGTTGGAACAAACTTCAGGATGGCAGCAAATGGGCAGTGTGTGATGGCGCAACAGTCCGTTTTTGGATTGATCCCTGGCTCGAAGAAGGAATTGCTTTAAATCAGGTTACTAACTCTCCAGTGACTGAACAAGATTTGCATCTCACAGTTAATTCTTTTGTGGACAGTGATGGAATTTGGAGTTGGAATAAATTTGCTGGTCGGTTACCTAACACCTGGATTCTGAAGATTGCTAATGTTATTCCTCCCAATCCTTGTAATGGATCTGATTTTATGTTTTGGAGTCCTTCAAGCTCGGGACTGTTTTCTACAAATTCAGCTTACAAATTTCTGGATCGCAACACTGGGCCGTTTGAGAATGATGGTTGGGAGAAGATTTGGAGTTGGCCTGGGCCGGAAAGGATAAGGTTTTTCTTATGGATTATGGCCCATGATAGACTCCTTACAAATGAAGAAAGAGTTAGAAGACACCTTACTGATGATGGAATTTGCCCTAGATGCAAGATCGCTTTGGAAACGAAGAGCCATGTCTTCCGTGACTGTGACTGGTCTATGTTGCTGTGGCGTAGAATTATTGTTCCGAGTAAAAGCGACGAGTTTTTCTCCATGCCTTTTGATTTCTGGTTTCAGGAGAATATAAAGGGTGTCTTCAATGGTAATGGCAACAGTAATTGGGTCTTTATTTTTGGTGTTGCTCTTTGGTGCGTTTGGAATTGGAGAAACAAATTTGTTTTTGAAGGGGCCCTAATCCCGATTGCTTCAATTATCAAGGAAATTGGGAACAGAGTGAGCTATATCTCACTAGCCATTGAGAACAAGAAGAAGCAGGGTGCTGGCCTCAGAGTTTACAAGGAAATTCAAGTTGGTTGGTCTCGTCCAGCTCCGGGATGGGTTAAAATCAACACTGATGGCTCTTACAATCAGGGCACTTCTTTTGCGAAAGCTGGCGGTCTAGCTAGGGATGAAACAGGGAGATGGCTGGGTAGTTTTGCAATGGACATTGGCAAGGATTCAGTCTTTGGTGCGGAGCTAAGGGGTGTTTATAATGGTCTGTTATTAGGAAGGAAGCTGGGAGTGTCTCATGTGTTGCTTGAGGTAGATAATAGTCTGGTTGTGGAGAAAATCAAGCTGGGTTCGACAGAGGCTGCTGGTTATTCGAATCTCTTTAGTGCTATCTATGGGCTCCTTAGGCTGAATTGGGAAGTTAAAGTATCGCATGTGTACCGGGAAGCAAATTTTGCGGCAGACCATTTAGCCTCTAGTATGCAGGATGAAATTGTTGGTATTGAGTGGCATGATGTTCCTCCCTTAAGCCTTCTTCACTGGCTTCAGCATGACGTTTCTGGAGTGTCTTATGTGCGAAATGTTTTTTAGTTTAGTTGTGGTAGTGTTTTAGGCTTTTGCCTCCCTTCTTGTACCAAAAAAAAAGAATTATAGTTCTAAGGTTATAAATATATACCAAGTATATAGTAATGACAAATGGGTAATGGCAAATCTAGGTATTGAATAAATGAGAGAAGAGACAAAGTAATGTTAGATTCATATCTTATTAGTACTATATAAAAAAGACTATCAATAGTTAGTACTTAATTAATATATAGCGGACCCAGATATTTTTTATTAGATGAGTAAGATTGTACCGAAAATTTATAAAATGGAAAAACTAAAACATTTAAGGTGTTTATTACTAATGTATATATTTATATTTTTTTTTTAAAGATTCGAAATAATAAAGTGATCAACTGTCCACCATAAGCTCTTCCTAAATCCGCTCCTTCTTAATAGTTACAATCAGCTTTCTTGCTCTATGTTTTCTTGATATTTCCTTCTTTTTCACAACCAACTAAATAAATTTTCCTTTCCCTTTCCATTTCCATTTCTGTCTCAACTTCTCAATCAAATCTTTTCTCTCCACAGAAACCCTTTTCTTTCATCAACTCACTGTGTTACACTCCAAACTTTGCATCTTTATAAACACCAAACTCATTCATCAAAAAAACCTATTCCTTTTCATGGCTGATATTCATTATTCTGCAACCACCAACAATAACACATCTCTTAAGCTTTTTGGATTCAATATTTCAGAGAGTAATGACGATAATGATCAACAATCAATATCTAGAAAATCATCGGCTGCCGGCGCCGGTGATCATCAAGGTAGAAAATATGAATGCCAATACTGTTGCCGTGAATTTGCTAACTCTCAAGCGTTAGGTGGCCACCAAAACGCTCATAAGAAAGAAAGGCAGCTTTTAAAGAGAGCACAAATACAAGCCACGCGCACCTTAGCAGCAGCTTCTTATGTTCCTACTTCAATGTTCTCCACCTTCACGCCTTTTCCGCCTCATCTCCTCCCTAGAGCGGTGGTTCCATTTACAGTGCAGCAACACCACCGCCATCACCAATCTAATTCACTAGCTCCATGGTTTTATATGTCTCGTGGAAGTCAAGATGAGCTTAGTATGGCTTCTCATGATGAGGATTTAGGAGTTCATGCAAGGACTTTGCCGCCTGCGGCGGCGTGGAGTGCCTTCGCCGGAGAGGATTTGGACTTGCATCTAAGTCTTTGAATATTTATTTGTATAGCACTAATCATTTTGGGGTTAATATATTCAAAGCTTGTGCCTTATGGGTAAAGTTTATCCTTGTTCTGGTAAATGTATGAGGATGGATCCTACTAGGTCTTGGTGTCATGTACATTTTTAATATTGTTTTTATATAAAATTTAAGATCCGCAAGAATAAAATGAAACAAAACAAATTTTTATTACTGACTGAGCACTTATATTGCATGCGTTTTCTATGTCGATTTTATTTCTTGATATTAACATTTTTGGCCAAACACATATTTGGGTCCCTGCACTATCACTCTTTTCCAACTTAAGTCCCTGAACTATAAAACGTTTAAACTAAGTCCCTACACTATCAAAAACATCTATTTTAAGTCCCTATCGTTTCGCAAGTTAACGGAATGTGGATGACGTTAACAATTACATATCAAAAATGCTATTTTGGTCTCTGCACTATCATTTTTTTCCAAATTGAGTCCTTACACTATTAGAAACATCAATTTTAAGTGTTTCTATCACATAATTTAAATAATATGAATAATATTTTTATTTTATTTTCTTTTCTTTTTTAATGTTATTAAATTTTTTTAGCATTTCCAAAGCTACAATCATCTCCGACCATCAATAAATATTTTGCATTTTAATTTAAAATTTTAATTATTTAAAATTTATTAATTTAATTAAATAAAAATAACTTTTTATTTTATACAATTATTTTTTTTATTTTTATAAAAAATTAAATATATTAAAAAATTGTTCGTCTACCTCGCAATCTTTAAAATATTATATTTTTAAAAATATTTATTTTAATTTAACTAAATTAATTTATTTTGAATTAATTAATTTTGAGTAATTAAAAATTTAAGTTAGATTTATAGTGCAAGGACTCAAATTGTAAAAAAATTGTAGTGTAGGGACTCAAAATTTTAAGTTCATAAATTTTAACTACAACCAATCTCAGAGTCATGCGTTTGTATCTCACTCTCTAACGGAATGATACGGAGGGACTTAAATCAGAGACTTTTGATAGTGCAGGGACTTATTTTAAATGTTTTATAGTTCAGGAACTTAAATTGGAAAAAAATGATAGTGCAGGGACCCAAATATGTGTTTGGCCAACATTTTTCCATGAACATGTAAAAGTGCTATATGAATGGCCCTGGCCGGTTCTGAACAGAGCCAAATTTGAATCAGCCCAGCCACCACCGACTTGAACCGATAACCAAATTAAAATCGATCAAAAACTCGAACCAAACAGTTCTGGACTATATCTTTAGAACCGGAACCGACAGTTTAGGTTCCAAAATCCAAAACAAAAATTTCAAACCTACAACTACAAGTAAAAGATCTAACTTATCCAATCCCGATTCACCTTTCTTTATCTATACAGTCGACGCTCTAGTAATTAATATATATGGCGGATTATTAATTTATTAATTATTAAAATTATTAGTTTATTAAATACTTTATAAGATGTAATATTCAAATAACCTAATTTTTTTATTAATTATTAGAATTATTAATTTTTTATCATAATTATTAATTTATTGATTATTAATTATTAAAAGGTTTAATGTATTATCTATCTCATCCATCATTATCTATGAAGAGTGTTTATCCCACAGTGAATGTGCCAAGTCATTTTTACAATAAGCCAATCCTACATTTCTCTCTTTCCTACACCTATGACCATCCATCCCCTATTAATCATCATCCATCTCATCACATAATACTAACCACTGCTTTAAAAAAAAATCTATGTAATTTAATTTAATTTTTTATAGAAATAAATTTTTAATTGTTTTATTTTTAACCTACCAGTCGAAACTAGAACTGTCATGTTCCATTTAAGTTAGAAACGTGAACCATTGATTTCGAATCAAAACATGCGTTCCGAAACCCGTGACTAGGGCTAACTCCAATTATGATAAATTATTTTGGGAGATATCAATGTAATTACGTACCCAAATTTAATATGGTGCAATTAATTTTTAAAATTAAATTATTAACTTAACATAACTACTTCAAATTAATTTAATAACTAATTTTACATATTATAAATTATTTAAACTATTTTTTTTATTTTTAATATATTAGTATTGGTTCACATGTGAGTCGTAATTTAATATATCATTATATATTTATTAATATTTTATTTAATGTTTAATAAACTATCATTTGTTATTTACTCTACAGTTCTAACATGTTTAGCATGATCACACCGACGCACTCTAAAAATTTAAATTAAATATTATAAGAATTATTTTTAATTTCAGTTTTATATATTTCTAAAATGAATAATAATAATAATAATTTAAAATTAAATTGATTGATTGATTTTTATTTCTTAAATAACTCATCACTGCTCAAATTTCATGGACTTCACATTTATAACCAGGCCTAAAAGCCCATTAGGAAGCTCTCTCAGCCCAAATGATTCCCTTGATATTTTTTGTTTCCCCCCAAATACCCCATTTTATCCTCAGCTGAAAGCCATATTACTACTGTATCATCTCTCCAACTATATCTTCTTCTTCTTCTGCTTAACTGAAGTATAACAAACATAGAACAGGTAAATTCTATGCTGTTTCTTAATTCAAATTGTTAATTTTTCTTAATTAATTCTGTTTATATATAATTACCAGTTAGTAATTTATTTATTTTTGCAGGTCAATGTTGTATGCAGTTTCCACCCCTAATTCTTGCATTTCCTGTCCAAGAAGTACTCAATTTCAACAAAGGCCTTCGGTTTCCACAAGATTCTGTCTACGAGCTTCATTGCCAGATAATGGCAATGGAGCTGCTAAAGTAGAGTTTACCCCTTGGTTAATTGTTGGACTGGGTAACCCAGGGAATAAGTACCATGGCACTAGGCACAATGTAAATCAATTTTTATATTCTATGGTTTTAATCTTTTTAATGGTTTTTATATTGATTTATAGAAGGTTATTTCTTTTTTCAGGTTGGCTTTGAAATGATTGATAAAATCGCGCAAGCAGAAGGTGTTTCGATGAACACAATTCAATCAAAGGCTTTGATTGGAATAGGTTGTTAAGTTGGATGTTCATTTTGAATTTGTATTCATGTTGTATGCCTTTTTGTTTCTACTTTTGTTATGTGCTTGATGTTTGCTTTTTGTTTTTTGATTATTTGTGTGATCAGTACAGGTTGCATCAAAGATGTTCCGATTCTGTTGGCAAAGCCCCAGGGGTATATGAATTTTAGCGGGGAATCGGTTAGTTTTATCTCAATAACTTCATATGACATTGTCGTTACAATTTGCTTAGTTCGTTTTTGAGATGTCTTGCAATTTCATAGGAGCTATAGTAGTGAGTGGGACACTCGAATGCTTGGCCTTTGCGACTAAGTGCATGTGTATCATAATTAAGATATTGTGCAAGTGATGATATTTTTGAGTTATGATTATGTTTTCAAAGACGCTTCTGAAACTCTAAAAAATTATATTTCTATGAATGACATTGTTTCGCCAATTTTTAGTTTTGCATTTCCCTGTTTATGCTATATAGATTATATATTTAGCCTTTTTTCAATTCTGGCTACCATAAGTAGCTGGTTTACACCTAACCTTTTCCTCTTTTCTTTGTGCCAAGGTTGGATCTCTTGCAGCATATTATCAAGTACCTCTGCGCCATATTTTACTGGTATGATATTTAAAATCTTATTGCTATGTGAAAGAAATGTGTCCGTCTTTGTATTATTATCGTTTATACTGAAAAATGCCTCATGATTTTGGGATTTGAACGCAGATCTATGATGAGATGAGCTTACCTAATGGTGTCCTGAGGCTTCAGCCAAAAGGAGGACATGGCTATCATAATGGGTATGCTCTGCATCGACTCGACTGAAGAGCATCAACTCACATTGGTTGAGTTTTACGATTCTTTATATTTTTCATCTTATGGAGGCTATAATTTATTTGGAATTCTCCTTAGTTGACAAAAACCCACTTAATGCAAAAATGGTGAAGGGCAGATATGTCCTGTTATCACTCCCGAAACTCTATTTCGGGTGAGCTTTCTGTTATATGCAAGTGCCTCATCCAAATTCCCCCGGGGTTGGCATTTATGCATATGATGTATATTCTACCAAAATCTAGAGATATAGATGTTATTGCAATCAATCAGTCCATAAGTCTCCTTAGCTATCACTTGCAATTATCTGTTCCACTGAAGATTCATGAAGCTTTATTTCACTCTTTCATGCCATTTAAAAAAACTTACCCCTCTGGACTAACATCGTCCTCTTTGCTATAGCTTAATATCTTTGTTCTTCGACTTTATAGAAAAAAGTAGTTGTGCATATCCACAGTTACATCAAGTGCAAGAGAATCCTTGTGTGAGTTGTGTCTCAAATGTGATTAGATCACATTAATCATCTGAGTTCATCTATCATTTTTTTTCTTTTAACCAATAAAATTCTTGTAATGCCTTTTGTAGATGAAATAAATGTAAATTGGCACAATTATGAGTGGCTAGGAAAACCTCCATTAATTATATTTTCATTAATATTAAAAAGAATACCTACTTGATGTGGTTTATGAAAAACCAGGCCATAGATGAGTTTAAGCTTCTGAAATATTGTTTCAGTGTAAAGAGTGTGATGCAGCATTTGGAAAATTGCCGAGAATTTCCTCGACTTTGCATAGGTTCGTTGTTCATATATCTTTGGAGGTTTTGACATGAATATTTTATCTTCTTGAAGACTGTTACTTTACTTCTAATGAAACGTTGTCATTACCATTTTTGCAGGCATTGGAAATCCACCTGGTACCATGGACATGAGAGCATTTCTTTTGCAAAAGTTTAGCTCAATTGAGAGAGAACAAGTATGCAAATTTTATTATAGTAATGCCAACACTCGTGCGTCTCTTGTTGAATGGAGTTTAATGCCATGAAAATGTCTGCATTTTTGTTTCTCCTTTTGTTTCCAATTCTAGACAAATAATACCTTCAGATGTCAATTTTTTTCCTCTCTCTCTCTCACACACACAAACATGCGCCCGGTTTGGTTTAGAATCAGCCGAAACCAACTAACCGAAGTTTGTTAAATTTCCAAATCGAACCTAATCAAACTATAAGTTTAGATCGGTTAGTCAGTTTTGGCCGATTTCAAACGCGAACCAAACCATATCCTATAGTTACAATTTTGGTGTTCTGCCGTTTTACAGCTTACTTTGGTTTTTGCACACCCTATACCTGAGCACACTAAAGCATATGGACAATATAAGTTGCAGTGTGTTATGAAATTCCGTTGGCATTCCTGAGATACTTCTGTCACTTTTTCCTGAACAGATCGATGCAGCCTTAGAGCAAGGGATTGAGGCTGTGAGGACTCTGGCACTAGGCGGATTCAACCAAAGTATCACAAGATTTAATCTTGGACAGAAATATAAATATCACAAAGTTCAAATCTAACAATGGTCGTTGCACAGAGACAGTGATTTCAGTCTATAACTGAACCAAGAGGTTCATTTTGCTGCGGCCTTTCTCTACAGTTGCGGTTATCTGTAGGAGCTGAAGCAAACCAGGCATACTATAGAGTAGTTTAAACAGCTGTTCTTTACGTATCTTGTAGCTTTTGAAATTAGTTATATTCAGGATGGGCATAAGATTGGTTCATCTAATACCAAAATTAGCAATTTCTTAGCTTAATATGTGCTAAATATTTATAAAATGAACCTTTCACTTGGCAAATTGAGTAGTAGTTAGTTTCATTTCTCTATAAACTTTTATGTTGTAGTCTCCTATCAATATCATCCTAAAATAATTTATATGTATTGCATAATCACATCTTGATCCAGGCAGGGGCAGCTGCTTTTAATCGGTTCAAATGGCGTCTAATATTTTCTCAGTAAACAGTTATTGTTCTTCTCTTTCGCCTTCCACAGCCTCAAATTAATATACATTATGAAATCAAGTGTGTTAAAGACCATTTTACCCTTCATAAGCCCTGTTGAGATCCCATATTTAGATCACATAAATGTAAGATTATTACTAATCCCAGTCCCACCAAGAAACTTGCAATCAAACCCATCATAAGAAAATACATAATCAGATCAAACGGTAGATGTGGAATCCAATGTGATTCATCCAATCCAAGTACTTTTCTTTTTCTTTACTAAAAGGACCCACCTCAGCAATAACGTTGAAGTTTATAAAAAAGAAAACAAAAAAAGGTTAAAAAAGTAAATCCATTTTCTTTCTCTGTCTCCCACGTTTCGTTATTTGACCGTTGCAAATTACTCAAGTTCTTTAAACAAAACACTCAAACAAACCTACAAAACCAATAAAAAAAACAGAGCTAAAAATAACTCTGAAAATCCATCAACAATGGCAGATCAAAACCCATCAATTCAATCTCTTCTACACTCACTCGACCCAATTTCTCTAATTCTCTCTCAATACTCATTAAATTCCAAAGAACCCCTCACTCTAAAACTAGCCACAGATTACGCAATGGAGAGAGGACCAAGATACAGAGCATACGCAGAGCTAAGAGAATCAAAGCTGAGAAAGAAATGTTTCAGCGAAGAACCTGAAATTAAGCAAACCCCACAAAAGAAACAAGTTAAGTTTCAAGAAAATGTAAGTAATTCAAGAAAAGGGTACTCTGATTTGGCTCAGTCAGTGCCTGATTTCTCTGCTACTTTGAGAAAAGAGAACAGGAAACCGAGGCAAGAACTGACTCCTCCTTCCAAGATTAGTAACGGTTGGAGTAAGGTTCATAGCGGGATTTTGTCGAATTCGAGAGGAAGTAAATCGGCTAGTGCAGGGGAGAAGAGGGCTGGTTTAATGGTTAGAAAGAGTTATGCGAATGTTGAAGAGTTAAAAGGGTTGTCAATGGCTGCAGCTGCTGCTATTAACGGTGGTGATAACAGAGGAGGAATAAGAGGCGGTAGAAGAACTGTTTTGGGGTCTAGACAGTTTTGATTCCGTATTCTTGAAAATTACACGAATTTAATTCATTAGTTCTTTGATTTTTTTTATTGAAATTAGATTTGAGTCAATGATATGGTTCTTTGATTAGTTAATATTGGATTTGGAGTGGCTTTGTATTTGGTTTTATAACAAGATTTCTTAGTAACACTGATTTGGTTTTACGTATGATTTGGTGATTTATTGCTTTTACAAATTTATGTTGAATAGAGGGCAAAGATGAAATATAAGATTTGAAGCTCCAAAATATTTCAATCAATTTAAGAGTTCATTTCACTAAACTTTGAACCATATTATCAGATTTTACCAATAATAACATTATCTGAAGCTGTTGTGTTTCCAATATCTAAACCAGTTACATCCCTCCGCCAAAATACTATCTAAAATCCTACACAACTGCATTTACAATTTTAAAAGTCTACTACAATTTCATCCACCAACATTTGCAGTATATCCCAATCGATTCGACAGCCAGTTTCAAACACTTCGATTTCAAAATCTGTCCATTTCCCCAAGGAATGACTCATCTCCCATTCTATTATCTCGTCCGGAATCATCCCGGCCAAACTGCTCCACTGTCTGATCTCCTTCCCGACCTCTTCTACTAGATGTTCCGCATTCATGCATGAAGGAATTACTCTTCTCCATGATTTGAATCCACAGTTGCTGTATTGGCTGTACTTTGATTCCAAACACTCTATCACTGAATCAAACAGAAACCTTCTCATTTTACTACCTTCTTTGATCTCCTCATAGCCCAAAACGCAACTTAAATTTGTCCGCATGGCGACGGCGATAGTTTCCAGCTCGTCGAGTAGAAAAGGACCTATGAAAGAACTCTTCATTCTATCTGAATTTTGTGGAGCTGCAGTTTGGAACAGTAGTTCAGCATTCAAAATAACATCCTTCACATGGGTGAGCCTGCTCCCTGTTAATCCACCATCAGCAAGATTGATGCTTTGTAGGATTTTAGATATATAATTGAGAAGATCAGTCACCATGTGACTACCCATCCGTCCTTCGCTCATAGAGGTTGGAGAATCCAGGAGATCACATGAGTAATCCACAGAATCAAAAACGAGCCTACGACCTGGAATCACAAAGAAAATTTCAAGCATGATACTAAAAACTATATTGCATTAGTTACGGGCAACAAAATTTATCTAAAACAGAAAACATTCCCTCCGTGAGTTTATAGTATGTTAGTCAAAAGCTACGTTGAAAGGGAAAAAATGTCTGCAATAAGAACGCTGAAACGAAAAACAGCAAAACAATATTTCTTAGAGCAATATGTTATTATATACTCGCCCCTTCATATTTAGTAAGTCCCTTTGTTGTTTTACACACATATTAAGAAGACAATTGTGCTTTGGGATTATACATATCATTTATTATCTGGTAAATGTGTTTAACTGTTTAGATAAAATAAAGGTTAAGAGGGGAAAATATGCTAAGAAGATACAGTGATACTTTTTAAGTGGGCCATGGCTCCCCTAATGCCAAAAATATTCACGACATTTAGTATCTTATCACTAGCTTCTCTTGCATTACCTAAAAAAAATGACGGGGATTTCCTAAATGGAACGGAGGGAGGTTGTATAAAAGTTTTAGAGCTTCATTAGCGTTTTGGAAATGGATATAAAATAGACAAGTTTCTGTGCAACATAGGCCAAAGTGTTGTTTGTGTTCTGATAATCTAAACTTACCCAAGTTATCATCCACGCTGCTAGAGAAACAACTTTCATTTGAAAATGAAGCTTCAAGAACAGATCCAGGACTTGGGTGGTCGGCGTCATGTGAAAATCCAAAAATAATCCCTCTTTGTTGAGTCTGAAATTTAATAACAAGTACAGTTATTATGAATATAGGTAAGCAAGTAGCTAGGCCCCCCAAAAAGGTTCTCCATCTAAGATCATCTTATGTAACCTAGGTAGGCATAATAATAATATGCTCAATGGTCAACTGAACATTGAATTGAACTACCTACTAAAAAAGAAAATCAAACATCTGATCAGTGAGTTCCTAAAGTATATATGTGATAAAGCTGACACCTGCAACTAACCAGAACATGAAAATACCAATCAGCAAGACATTAGGCATTAAGCATTAGTTAAAAAAAGGACGCCCTATTACATTCGATTGTTACTAACATATTCTGATCTCAAATGTGCTCTGATAACTATAATTTGACCCAGTAACCCCAATTGCAGTATTAATTCCAGCTACATGATGGATGCAAATCAGCACTCTAAGGTAAAAACAGTTGAAATCAAATTCTTAGAAAATTTCGCCATTTCTTTTCATGCATTGACATTCTAACAAGCCTCAAAACAAGAACTAGAATATGAATGTGCAAATACAATATTGACAACTAATATAGTGAAATCAGACAAGGCAGAACCCAACCTGGAATGCTGTTTTTGCATCAAACATATGACAATCTGACGAAAACGGCTGCTGTTCAATTAAAGCTGATATCAGTTCTTGTAAAATCATAGCAGTTGATCTCTTAGGTCCACAACCTCCTCCAATCATTGATTCATTCTCTTCTTGAGAGGCAAGTTCCATCAGTTTTTGTTCCAAAACTGCTCCTAAAGTATCTCCACCCAATGCCAATTTTCTCTGAAGAGATGTCTTGACATCATTTTCTTCTGATATTGGCTTTCTTCCATGAGTATCATTATGTTTCAAAGGGGAATTAAATGTAAAAGATACAACATTATTGTTTTTATTGCCATTAGCTCTATCACATCCCCCCTGACCAGATGATCTGGTTTTGTTGCTAGGGCGGTTTGCAGTGCGGGAACTATCCTTTCCGCTCATCAAATCACACTTTATGTTTTTCTGTCTCATAGATGTTGAGCTAGCAGGTCCAGTTCTTTCAAGATTTGCATTGCCACTTACAGTCCTCTTGCGTGCCGGAGACCTTAACTGCGGCAAGGAATCATCGGGCCTGCTGCAAACTTTTCTTTCTGTGTCAGCCATGTAATCGTCGGACTTGGCAGATGCTCGAGGCCTAATGCGGCCATTTAAACTTCTGTTCATAGCAACAAAATCTTTAGCACCAACAGCATTGGCAGCTGAAGAAGCTCTCCTACTTTGCAGATTATTTGATTTGGCTCTTGGCGGAGTTCTATTCCTGCCTACTGACATCTCATTTTGAGTTTCAGTCCTCTGCCGAAAAACAATAGATGAATGTTCATCCTTTGGAGACTTGTGATGCTGACTTCGAAATTGTTGGGGCATTTGGTCCATACAAAACACGGACTTTCTATCCAAAATTGGTTCACCAGATGGTCGTGGGTGATCTAGTTTTTCTGCAACACTAGACAATTTAACCTCATTTCGCTGATAAATTTCACCCCTCTCTTGATTGGACGAGAATACTAGTGACCTTGGCTTAATCCTCTCCAATTCGTCGGAAGAGGATGAATTGGCTAAATTTCTAGCTGAAGAAGGACAAACAAATGGCTTATCCACCATAATCGGTGCAGAATCCACAACATCAAGCAAATTACCACAATTTTTGCAAGAAGTGTTGCCCATAGCCATATCAAAACTCATTTCAGTTTGTTTTTGATGCACTAGATCCGGTGACATGACCCCGAGACCTAGTGCACCAATCGAAACCTCATTCGTAGGAGCATAATGCTTAGAAGTTGCATAAGTAAGAGCACATTTTGCTCTACTGGCAGCTTGAAGCCGTGGTTCCAAAATCCGAGTGGCAGCATCGATTAACCTCGATCCCGCCCTAGGATTCCTCGAAGAGGAAATCCTAGGACTCTTCACAGGCGAAACAAGCTTGGGATGGTGATGCTTTCTAGACCTTAATAACACATTTCTAATCTGCAAAGCCTCAGCTCCGAACCTAGTAACTGCCCGCCTATCAAACTGTCCCGTTTTTTGAAGCTTCTGAGGCCTAGATTCAACCTTACTACTTACATTATCCATGTTAAAACCTTTTCCATCAGTCCCGTATTGAGGGTTAACAAATTTCTCATCTTTAACATCACATGCAACAGATTTTGACACCTTTTTGTGCTTATCTCGGCTAACTGCCGGCATGGATTCAAGCCCCATAAGCCTAGCAACCAAACTTGCAGTTTTCATCTCATGCTTATGCTCTACAATTTCTTTACAGTTTCCACTTTTCTTTACACTTGGAAATCCCCCGCTGTTCTCATTAGCAATCTATCAATCAAGCACAAAATATCCACAAAATTCATTAAAGAAACTTCCACGATTCATAGCAAAACAAGAAAACCAATGCACATACCAAATGAGGTTTAGTTTTAGGCATCTTCTCATCTCCTCCAAACTCCTTAGTTGTCTGCTTTGCACGAGCTAAACAAAAAAGAACAATGAATAACAGCAAAAATCAGCAATACTAATTACAGAGAGTTTAAAGAGAGTAACCTGGAGGAAGCAATTTTCTAGAGAAAAGCTTTTTCTTGGCTAATCGACGATTCCAATCAAAGAGCTGAAAGAAAATGCCGACACAACCACCGGGTCTATGAGGCCTTTTCTCTGTAATGGCCAAACACGAAGCCGTTTTACCAGTGGCTTCACTCATCTCTTCAAGAACCAAAACAAGAAGAAAAACACCAAACAAAATGAAGAAAACCCAGAAGCAAAAAAGTAGTCAAATCTCAAATGTTGAATGAATTTTCCATCCATGAAAGAAATGACAAGATATATCATTCACCAGAAGATCCATGTGAGAAAAAAAAAATCCCAGGTTTTAGCTTTACCCTCAAAAATAGAAAACACAATGTAGCAGCGAAGTAACGTGAGCAAAAACAAGAAACCCAAAAACAGCACAAAACAGTGAAAAGAGTACAATTATGCAATGGGGGGGCGAAGAGGAATTAGAATAAAGAAAATGACAGAAGAGAAGGAGGATCAAGAAAAGAAACGTAGCACAGAAAAGGAAAGAAATCGTTAGTTAAAACTTGTAATTACTCGCACGTCTTCACCCAAAAGACCAGGTGATTCTCTTCTGATAAGTGATAAATGAGAGTGATAGAATGAAGAATCCAAGAAAAAGAATGGTTCAAAACCCAAGAAAATGAAGCTCGAGGGCTGTTTAGACAGTAATCAAGGAAGACCCAACAAGAAAAGAGTTCTGTAAATGGCTGATGTAGTTGCAGTGATGAAAAGGGCTTGTCATGTTGTTGGCAGTTGCTTCAATTATTTTAATGTTATTGTTCTTCACGAGAATACAACTCACGCGCACTGATGCAGTTAGAATAGGAGTAGTTAGAAATAGTTGAAGAGTGAACAGTCTAAGAGAGAGTAGAGTAGACTACTGTATGTGTGAGAATAAGACAACGAGTGCAGTGTATGTGTTTTGTTTTTTCTTTCTTTTTTTAGTTTTTTTACCATTTTTTAAGTTTTTTTTTTCGTTTTTTCATGTATATATTCGCACGTACACCTGATTTAAATACTAATCCATGATCACTTCGATGCAATTTCTTTTGGTTAACTCACTTTTTCAATTTTTATAATTGTATTTTTTAATTTTTTAAAAGAACTGAAATAGATCAAAACATCACAAATTGTCAATATAGTCTATCAACAAGAAAAAGTCTCAGTTTGATTTGGAAATTGGGTTTGATATTTTTTTTAGGTTATTATGCGGTTTGGTTGAATTAAGACTGTTGTCACGTCCGCAACTCAATGAGTTGGCAATGACGTGACATATATATTGAAAAAAATTAGTTTGATTCAAAAAATGGCTATAAAAAAATATCAAATATACTAAAACGGATTAAATGAGCCGATTTTTAAAAGTTTGTATATAAGTGACAAAAATCGCAAAGATTTGTTATTTTTTGTGATTAATTCTACTTTAAATTACCAAAGAGCAATGCTATTTAACTCGTCTTATTGTACCTTCTTATGTGGCAACAAATGAGTGGATCAATTTAAAATACACTTTTAAATAGGAATTGACCAAATAGAAACATGTTATATATAAGGCGGCACTATAAGGTGAGTTAAAATAGGTGGGTTAAATGGCATTACCTTTTTCTATGACCAAAAATATATCCTTCAACTCGGATAAGTTTTATTTAAATATTTTTTGAAACTAAAAAGTTTTAAGACTTTGCTTATAGATAGCATCTATCTAGATATAGTTTAAATTTTAATTATATTAAATGGAAATTTAAATTTATATCTCGGAATATTTCTAATACACCCTTTGAAAATGTTAAACTCTTTAATTTAAAGATTTAACCATAAATTTAAATTTAAAGCATAGAGAGAATTTGCCTCTCCACTCCACTCAATCTCTATTTCATATTTCATTAATAAAATTTCAAACTTTAAAAATAATTTTGATTATTTTTCTCTAAAAAATATCACCCCTTGTTTAACATTTATAAATTACAAAAAAAAATTATAGATTAATTTAATATTTATAAAAATAAAATAAAAAGGTAATAAATTAGAGTGTATTGAATTAAAATTCAAAATTATATTTAAAAGGGATATTCCTATTAAATAGCACCACTTTTAGCATTTTTTGCGATTTAAGCCACTACTACAAATTGTCTCAATTGTTAGCCCAAACTTTCCAATCTTTTTAATTATTAGCTCAGGTCCCAATTCCGGCATCTGAAATCCCACGTGGCTCGTCGGATTGCCTCGTCAGCGCCAGCGTGGCCTTCTTTATGCGACGTCGATTTGAATTATTCCTACCAAATAACACGAACTACCATTTTGTCTCAAATATTAGCACAACCTTTCAAATATTTTTAAATTTAGCCTAAAATCTGTTGTCGGCTATTGGAATCCAATGTGCACATTTAAGAATAATTAGTGTCGTTTCACGTGTTTCACACGTGGCTCACAATGTGATTCTTCAAATTATTAAATAATATTTAAAATAATAATTAATTAGAAATAGTTTATCTTATATAATATTTTGGATGATTAATTTAATAGTTTAACATTTTTAATTGATAATAAAATTCTATAATTATAAAGAATTTAAATAAAAAAATCAAATATTAATTAAAATACTAATTTATTGAAAGTAGCTTACCTTATTTAGAATTTTATATGATGTATATATAATTAAAATAGTAATTGTTAAATATTTAAAATAGTTTATTTTAATTAGTACTCTAAACAATTATTTTAATATAGTAGTTTAATTTAATTAGTACTCTAGCTTAGAAATTTATTTTAGTTAGTACTCTTTTTTTAATAATTATCTGAATAGTTTCTAATTAATAATTATATTTTATAAAGTGAAGAGGATAATAATGTAAATGTGCCTGTCTCTCCCCCCGTGGTTTTATATATAGTACTAGCGTTTCGTCACGTGTTACACATGTGAGCGATATTTATATGACCCGTTATTTAAATTTTAAATTAATTAAAATATTAAATATAATACTTTATTTGTAAATAAATTATTATAATTATTTTTATTTAAATAGAAACTATACCACGTTTGTGATATTAATAAGACCCGTTATATATAATATTAATTTTTTATTATCACATGCTACACACATGAGCGACATTTATATGACCTGTTATATGTATTAATGTTAATTAAGATATTTACATGGCCCGTTATTTAATTTTGAAATTAATCAAAATATCAAATATAATACTGTCTTTAAATAAATTATTTTCATTTACATGTAAAATTAATTAACATATCAAAATATAATATTTATTTCTAAATAGTAATTGTTTGCATGAGAGCGACATTTATATAACCCGTTAAATATATTTATATCAATTAAACTAATTTGTTGCACTTATATGACTCATTATTAAGATGAAGTAGACGCTATTAACACGGCTATTAACTTATTGCACTTATATGGCTGGGCAGTTGATAGCATACATAGCATTCAATAGCTGTGAGTAACAGTTGATAGCATACATAACATTTTGTAATAGTTGATAGTAACATATACGTAGCATTTAGAGTTTGTGAATTTATGGTTGTGATTTTAGGGTTGTAAATTTATGACTGTGACGTAGAGTTAGTTCTCATTCCAATAGCCAGAAACAAGTTTTAGGCTAAAATTTAAAAATATTTGAAAAGTTGTGCTAATATTTGAGACAAAATGGTAGTTCGTATTATTTGGTAGTAATAATCCAAACGACGTCGTATAAAGAAGGCCACGCTGGCGCTGACGAGGCAATCCGGCGAGCCACGTGGGATTTCAGATGCCGGAAATGGAACCTGGGCTAATAATTAAAAAGATTGGAAAGTTTGTGCTAACAATTGAGACAATTTGTAATAGTGGCTTAAATCGCAAAAAACGCTAAAGGTGGTGCTATTTAATAGGAATACCCCTATTTAAAATGCTCACTATTTTACCAAAAATACTCTTTTAAACTGAAAATATTCACGATTTTGATACTCCTCAAACTGGGAGTTTTAAGTTTGTTGGCTTTAAACTCTGTATTGAGCTTCTAACAACTTAAAACTCTTAAGAGAAAAAGATTTCTTTAATGAGATTTAGAAAAGTTTCATTAATTGAAAAGAGGCATATATCTTTCTGTCTCTCATCATTGTGATTGGAAATTTAGTTGCTCAGTACATAGAGGAAGAAATGCTCGTTTTCTTTATGAAATTATCAACTGTGAAACTAATGTAAAGAAAATTCAATTCATAGAGTTGATTTCAATCATAAAATCGCCTTATAAACATCCACTTAACTACACTTATAAAAATTATGTTAACTATACAAATTAATAACTATATACACCGCTAACTTACTAATAAATATGATCGCTCTCATAAAAAATAATATAGAGAACATGGACTATATAGATGAAATTAATTATACGATATATTTTTGGATTAAGTAAATAAGATAGTTTGTTTGATGACAAAACTGATATCAGGAATGATAATAGCTCAAGTTTTAGTGTTAAAGAGAATACAAATAATGCAGCTGAGGAAAAAATCTATAATATCGAAGTAAATAGTGGTTTTATTTTCTTATACAAGTTACATGAAGTGTTCTAGACGCGTTTTAATTATGGACAACACCTTTAAACTTTTCATATTCATATTAATTCCAACTCGTACTGATTACGTTTCTCGGGAGAAAAGGCTCTAACCCCAAAATTTAAATGGTTGCGTACATGAATACGGTTTCAATCCGCAACTTCACTCAAGTTAGAAGAGCGTCTTATCAGCTCAAATGCGCCTTGGAGATAAGCAAATAGTAATTTGAATATGTAAGATCATATGCGCAATGTATTTTTAAAATTTAACAAATTGATATAAAACTTAGGGCTAATCACCAAAAAATCCTCTATCTTTTAGCTTTTTTTCAGTTTCATCCCGACGTAGCAATTTTTTCAATTCTTCTAAATTCGTACTTTTAGTTTTCGATTCCACCTTAAAAAATTAAATTGATCCTTTTTCAGCACCAGTGTGAATAGATTTTGAGTTTGAGATTTCATTGTACGAATCATAGAGTATTATTTAATATCGTATTTGTCTGGTGAGCGGTGTTACTCTCTATTTTATTGAAAATATATTAGGAATTGTCTTGAATTATAACTGAAAATTAAATGACGAAAAAAAAATTATAAGTTGATTATTTGATCAAAATTTAAAATATCTGCTTTGTAAGTAAAAATGCATATACGATTAGTAGTAAAAATGTTAACGTATGCAATTAATTCTTTTCATTAGATGAAAATATTTAAACAAATATAAAATGTAATTCACATTAAATAATAAAATCAACATAGGTAAACTCATAAAGTTGTTTACACTAAAAATTTGCAGAATCTGTGATTATTCTCAACAGATAGCAGCAGACAACTGAACTACTATTACCTAAATTCCAGCCTCCAGGAAACACATTGTTTTTGTGCGGCAGTCATTAATTTAGCTCCACCACTTATTTTCATTTATGTTAGGAGTGTTTTGCTTAGGGATGCTGTATTTTAATTAATTGAACTGATATATAGATTCTGTTCAATTAATTAAAATATACTATTTGATTTAGGTAATATAGATTTGGGGCAAAGTAACAAAGTTTTAATCGGGAGAAATTGCAGCAAACAGATACCTCAATAAGATTTAGACAATCTCCGCTGGCCGGAGGTTGTTTTTTTTAAAAAAAAAAATTAAAAGAAAAAATGTATCAATGGAGTCCCTAACTAAAATTGTTTATCAATAAAAGGCCTTTGAAAGATTAAATTGATATATATGTAAATGTAAAGGGTATTTTTGAATTCTTTCTTTAAAGACATTTGACGTTGTCAACTATCATATTTAACGGAAAGGTTTATTTGTTCAATAAAAAAATTTAAAGGATTTATTTGTTCAATTTAAAAACGACAAGAGTTTTTTTGGGTCCAAAAAAATTTAAAGACAGATCTGTATTTTTGGAAAAACTTTAAATTAAAGATTTTTGTACCTTCTGCCTAAATTATGAGAGATTCTTAAGTAAACTCAGTTTACCACGTTATCTGTGAACTAACCTAGGGATGGCAATGGGGCGGGGCGGGGTGGGGGTGGGGAAGCTATCCCCATCCCCGTCCCCACTTCTATGGGGAATCCCCATCCCCGTCCCCATTTATTTGATGGGTATTAATTCATCCCCATCCCCATCCCCGTGGATTCCCCATCCCCATGGGGATCCCCACATCCCCGTGTAATTTCAATTTAAATATTTTTATTATTTTTATAAAACAATTAATATAAAAACATGAATTATTCAATGCCACAAATGTAGAATATTATAAAATTAAATTATTCAAAAATTAATTAATTATCTAAAATATTCAACAATTTTAATATTAAACTAAACTAATCAAAACAAAATAAAATAAAAAGTTATTTTAACTTTTTTTGTCTTGTTTTCAAAAGTAACTTGTTGAGGAATTCATACATAATGAACAAACTGATCATAATTGCAAGATTATATAATAAATTCCATAGAAAAGATTCAAAAAAAGAGTAAATGGACTAATAACAGCTCAAGTGAAATAGAAACAGAAAGTGAAGAAACTGAATTTCATTTGTGAATTGCACCAATAATAGAACATTGCATCAGTTATGATCCTCCTCCTGCATCAAATTAATATGCATTAGTTTAAGTTAATTCACCAACAAATCAGTCTAATATAAAATAAATTAAAAGCAAATTCACCTTGTCATTTGTATCATATTCTTCATAAAATGTGCAACAGTCAGAATGGCCCGTTGAACAAGAATCTGAAAAATTGAATCAATAATTAACTTTAAACTATATATATATTTGTATAAATAATAAATTAAAATTAACTAAACTCGAAATATAATTATTCAAATACCTTTTATTTCAGCCCATAGCCAATTTTGTGCACACATTAAAGCTTGTATGCATATATGCTTTTTTAAGAAAAGTAAAACATATAAATAAGCAATCAGTCAAATAAAAACAATATATATGAATATAGTATTGGAACTTAATTAGCTCATGCACTGTTGGAGTAAAAAAAACATAGAAAAATTATGCTTTATGTACCTTTTATTATCAAAATCAAAGATGTAAAACAAAAACGAAAACCAATGAACCTAAAAGTTAAATTAATAAATTCCATAATCCATATAAACTCTATCAATTTTGAATAAACACAACACAAGCATAAGAAAAATAATACCTGGATGGAATGATTGTTTTTGGCTTATCCCCTTAAAATCCCCCCACCTTTTACCCCCAATTCATTTGCACCCTCACATTGTAAAACCACCAAATATACCCAAATTACGACCTTTCACTTTCAATTGCACCCTCAAGCATTAAATTGACCTCTTTTTACTTAAAAAATGTTCAAATCAATACTTTAAATTTTAGCATATATTTTAAAATAGAACTTAATATTTTATTTAAAACAAAAATAAACCAATTTTTTCAAGTGAAAAGAGATCAATTTAATGCTTGAGGGTGCAATTGAAAGTGAAAGGTCGTAATTTGGGTATATTTGGTGGTTTTGCAACGTGAGGGTGCAAACGAATTGGGGGTAAAAGGTGAGGGTTTTTTAAGGGGATAAGCCATTGTTTTTTTATTTCCAATTTGCTTCTTACTTGAGAAAATAATATTATGAAGGAATGTGGGTGTGCCTTTGTCTGCCGCAACTTTTTCTAAATTTAGGTTAAAGAATCTAGAGTCTTTTTTTTATAGAATTTAGACAGTCATAATCTAAGGTAATTAAGTTTCTTTAAAATAGAAAAAAGTAATTATATCTTTTAAATAATTAAATTAAATTATAAATATTATAAGTAATATATTAAAAAATATAATATTATTTAAAAATATTTAAAAATATATCGGGTCCCCGTGGGGACGGGGATGGGGATCCCCATGGGGTGGGGACTACATCCCCCGTCCCCTCCCCATCTCCGTGGATGGGGGCAAATTTCCCCCCATCCCCGTACCCATGGGGTCAATTGATGGAGATTCCCCGCCCCATTAGGGGTGGGTCCCCATGGGGATCGGGGAATCCCCGCCCCATTGCCATCCCTAAACTAACCTATTAAATTATGACATGTCATTAAAATAGTGACAATATCGTAATTTTGTTTTTTACTTTTTTATATTTTTGAATAGTAATATTACGATAATACCATTATTTTAATAATGTGTCATAATGTGATAGATTTAGTTCATAGATGACGTGGTGGATTGAGTCTACCTAAAAATTTCTCCTAAATTATCCCTAGAATACTCATAATTTAGTGCAATTGAAAATGGATGTTGAGTGCAATTGAAAATGGATGCAGTTGAAAACAATTCTACCCATATTAATTTCATATTAATTTTTATTTTATTTTTTGGTAAATAAAGTTATTTTATTGATAATACTATAAATTAAAAATAAAACTCAGGAATATGAAATGAATGTTTATGATTATTAAATATTAAGGAAAAGTCCTCCATTTTGACTTTGTGTGTTCTTGCACAGAGAACAGAACAATGAATGGTTCTGAAAATAGTGTGGAACTGAGAGCATCTAGGTTGACTTCAAGCACCAGTTGCCCCAGCATGACCCGTCATTCAAATTGCTCGAGCTGAAAGTATTTAAATAAGTATTGTAATGTTTGGTTTAGAGTTTAGACTTTAGAGTTGAGATGAATTGTTAATTTTAATTTGACTACTATTCAACAGTTTGTATAAACAGTGACATCTGAATCAAACAAACTCAAATTGTCTTACTCTACACTAAATTTGAAGTGATTTAGTAGTATTATACTTAGGCCAAATGTTTTAAAAAAGTCAAACCTTTTTTAAAAATTTCACAAAAATTCTAACTTTTCAATTTTGTCGATTTTGGCCAAAAACATATTATTTGATTTCAATTGTAGCCAAGTCTCAATTTGATTTCAATTTGCTATGTGGCACCTATGTGGCATGCACATATATTGAAAGTTCAGGACTTTTGTGAAACCAAATAATCCATTTTTGGTCAAAATCGACAAAATTGAAAGGGCAGAACTTTTGTGAAACCAAATAGTCAGTTTTTGACCAAAATCGAAATTGAAAGTTCAGGACTTTTGTGAAACTTTAGTGAAAGATTTGACCTTTTTACGACATTTGGTCTTATACTTATAATACCGGTTTTGATCAAAATTAAGTTAAAATTTGACGTTTACTAATGTTTTTATCAATATTAAGTTAAAATTGACGTCTTTACCAATGTACTCATTTTAATAATACCAGTTTTGAAATTAAAAAAATATCCATGATGAGAAATTTTAGCACTATTTTGACATTTACAATAAAAAGATATTAATATAGCTAAAAATATATTTTAAAATCAAATAGAACTCTGACAAAGAAAAATCAAATAGAACTAACTAACAAATGTTTATTTTTAATATCAAAACAAAATTAGATTTATTTAATTTAAACCCATTTTTTTCACACCCTACACATTACCCACTATAGGAAAAAGAACCATAAACTTAAAAGCAGAAAATGCAGATTTGGACAAGTATGACTAAAGCTTACCATCTTTTTCTGAGTCCCACACCATGTGGGATTATTATTTTGGTATCCAAATCACTTCTATCGAATTCCCTTTCCCCTCTCTCAATATGCAATCTAAATGTATGATCATAATCTTCTTTTCCTTTACCAATTTACAGATAATTAAGCTGTCATATCACAATCCAATTTTAGTGTTTGGTTGGTATTCATCATATATCCAGATTATTCACACCATTCAGTCATCGAAATATTCTAGTTAATTAGATTATATCATAATGCATTTGATTTTATTCATGGATGATACACAAAATGAAATTTATTTAAAAAAAATAATTATCGAACCGAAGGTTGTGAACCTCATGAAAGCCCGTCATCGGGCGCGGAGTAATAACTCCATAAACATACCAAATACTGTAATTGTAAAGAAGATCAAACCAATGAATCATATTAATGAAGTAAAGCAACAAAAGAAAGATCAAAATATATGTACAAAAATAAAATGAGAATGGATGAGCAGAAAAATGAAAGACAAAGATTAAGAAAAAGACAAGCATGAAAGCAAATGTGACCTGTAAAAAAAAGCCATGTGCTTTCAATTATATGCTCTTCAGGTCCCTCCCCTATCTATTTCCACCTTTCAATGTCCCTTTGTCTTCACACTCTCTCTACTTTTATGGATAAATTAAGAAATCATTCCAATAACTCTACTTCACTAATCAAAGCAACAAAAAAACTCAACCCACAAAATATCAGAAATGTATTAGCTTCTCTCTGATTATCAGGGTAATTAATTTTGAGAGTATCCAAATTTTTACTTTATTTCAATTGGGTTAATAAAATTTAATTATTTTCCGGCCAAAAATACGGGGCAGCTGGGTTTTTTTTGGCACTAGCAAAACCCGATTCATACGTGAAAAAATTCGCCTGCCGCATAAACATTTTGGCCGAAAAAATCTCCCATTGAGAAAAAAATAATAATAACCAAAATAAAACAAAACAAAAGTTTGTGTATCCTCAGAATTAATCACCCATATTATAATAGTAGAGAATAATTATTAATCAATCATCATCAGCAGCATAATCACTTCTTCCTGCTCTTATCTTTGCCATTGTTGAAGAATATTGAACCTAAGCCGAACAAATTTGCTGAAGGAACATTTAACACAGGATTTACACGAACAGACCCATTTCCATAATTAGACCCGTAACCCTTTTTTAATGGAGGCTTTTGATAATTGCTTGACGACGATTTGATGAATGGTTGTTTTTGCTGCTTGTGATTAGAATTTTCCCTTGACAATGATGCCCTTTTAACAGGTGTAGAGCCAGTAGAGTTACTTCTGGATAAAAGTGGTAAAGGACATAAACTTCTACCGTAACCACTCACACAGTTCGAACTGCTACTTCTTTTGAACCGCCAAAACGACTTCGTATTACTTTGCTTCTCTTCCGCTTCATCGCTCAACTTTTCTTTCTTTGAACTGTCGTCGGACAAAACATCAGCCTGTTTGGCGGCGGAGAGTGATGATGATTTGTTCTTTTTCTTGATTTCTGTGGGAAGAATCTTGCCGTCGGAGAAAAGTTCATCGGCTGAGGATGAATCTTGATCGAAGCTTTTACGAGTGCAGAAGTCGAAATCGACGCTTCCGATTGAATTTGATCGGAGAGTTGGGTGTTGTTGCTCAATCGGAACAATGTCAGAAATGCAAAGATCGTGAGAAAATGAGATTCTTGGACTCGCGTTAGTATCGGAACAGAATTCGATTGCCATTTTCTTGAATTCTCAAAAATTTCAAGAAAACATTCCAGAAATGAAAATACAGTAATGTGTGAGTTATAATAGAGTTTGAATAAGATGGAGGAGATGAGAGATTTGTGAGTTCGAATTACGATTAAAGATGAGAGTTGTTATTAGTTAGTTAAGATTGGAGAAGATAGAGAGGGAGAGAGATTTAGCAGTAAAAAGCGGATTCAGAGAAGTTGGATGTTGAACGATAACAGTCTGCGGCTACCTATATACTTCACTAAACTCTAGACTTGTTCCTTTGACTTCTAAAAAGTTCATTTTATTATTACTATAATCATGTTTTCATAAGAGATTAAAGTCTGATAATAAACTAAAAAAAAAAAAGTTTACCTAATTACACCAACCACTTTCATCACCTGCTATGAGTTCATCTAATTTACCCAGAGATTTGAATTTAAAATTTATACTGTTAGGTACTACTCCCTCCCTCCCAAAACAATAGTTCACTTTCCTCTTTTCACATAGTTTAAAAAATATAATTAATACTCTAACTTTTCACAAATTTATCTTCATTTTTTCTATCATACCCTTATTAAATGTTATGACTATAGGCTAATAGCAATAAATGATACACATTAAATAAGGATAATATAGAAAATAGACACTCTAAATTGTGATTTATAAGAAAAGTGGACTATTGTTTTGGGACAAAAAAAATAAAAAAAGTGGACTATTGTTTTGGGACGGAGGGAGAAGTACATATTTTGAGGGCATATAATTTATATTTAATCAAAATATATTTATTTATTCACAATTATACTTCATTTGCTAGATTTATCATATTTTAAAATTTTGTCGGTTTAATTCATCATTATATCAACCTTTGTAAAATATCTTTACAATTTTTTTATAACTAACATGACACAATAGTATCCGTTCGCATATATAAAAGTTATCATATTTGATATATATATTTAGTATCTCGTCACATCACCTGAAAATTAAGAATAAAAATATTTGACAATACTTTACAAGATGATTGACTAAACTAAATAAATTTTAAAATTATAATAAATTTAGCAAATGAAGCATAGTTGTGGTTAAATAAATATGTTTCATTTTTTATATATCTATACATAATTATTTTAAAAAATAATTTCAACAGTTTGAATTGTCCATTTTGAAAGTCCTTATAATTGTAGGAGAATCAAATAAAATAGCTAAACACTAAAAAAGCTCGCCTAAATACCAACCACCTGGAACAACTATGAGTTGTTCTAATTTAGTCAGTAAGGTTAAGAGAGTTTTCATTCAAATAAAACAATATTCATCTTGTGTATAATATTAGGGCTAATAAATTAAAAAATGAAGTTGACATAAATTTACAATTTGTAATGCAAAAAATCATCAAAGTTTACGTAAATGTTTCAGTATTCACTAGATTCCATTCGAATGATTTTGTTTCTAGAAATTTATTTTTAATTTTGAATATAATTAAATGTAATTAAAAAGAGTAAATAACATTTACCAAAAAATAATAATTATTTTTTTAATCTAATTTAAGATTATCTGCTGGAATAAAAAATGTAGTATCAGTTTAATTTGTTTGGACAAAATTGGTATGTTTTTCACAATCTTCTCCAACCTCGGGTTTTCATAATAAAACCTCGAGTCCTCAAAGAGGATTGGTCATCCTTGTATATGAATATGGCTAATAAAAACGTAGTACCATACCACAAATACATGCCATTATATCTTGTTGCCTAACCATAGACAGTTGCAATAAATGCACGCATCTTACATGTGTACAAATCAAATCAATTTTACTAGTATTAAATTATTAATTACAAAATATCACCAAGTAATTAAATGTTGGCTTGTAGATTAAAATTACATTTCAGAATCATATATTTAATTATTTTCTTTTATAATTGGAGAAGTGAAGCGCTTGTGCGAGAAATTAAACATATGACTTAGCAGTTTGCTGCATAGCATTTATACCATTTGAATTATAACTTACCAGTAATCATATATTTAGATTAAACAATAAAAAGCATTGCAATATCATTTATAAACTAAATTTTCAACATATTTTATTGTTCTAAATTGATTTTTTTTTTGTATGTCCCATTTTAATTGATAGTTTTAGTTGACAAATATTTTTATACTTTCTTCTGTTAAGAGTGTTAAAAAATATAGAAATATGATACTATATTTAATTATTTATGCTATACGAGGATATTGAAATAAAACTTTTTTTAAAATAATATTCCCTCCGGTTATAATATTTGTCGCATTTGAGAATTTTTTTCTATCCATAATATTTGTCATGTTAGAATATCAAGAAACTATAAATTATTTTTTCATGTTTGCCCCTCATTAATTTATTGAAAGAATACAATAAACAAATAAAAATGATAGTCATAAATGTAAACAAGTTTTAATATAGGGTTAATTTAATAAAAATATTTACAAATTAAGATATATTAATTATTTTTTTAATTCTTCTGTTAAAGCTAAATGTGACAAATATTATAGACCGGAGGGAATATATATATATATATATATATATATATATATATATATAATACTATATTTTTTCAATTAAATAGGAAGAATTATTTAACGAACGGTGAGCTATTAGTAAATGTATACTTAACCACCGTATAGCAAAAGATGCCATTGGCCTATATGGTGGTCAAAATCATCGTGCTGTTCCCTGCCAACCATATATGCCCAAAATCACTGGCTCTATATTAGTTTCTGTCCTCTCGGTTTACATTTATAATCCCACAAAATTAAAAAAGTAAAATTATGAAAATGAACAAATCATCCGATGACTTAAAGTTTGTTGGCAAACTATATACTTAAATCCCTATATTTATTCATCTTTGACATTAAATCTTTATATTTTTATTTATCAATATTGAACCTCTACGCTTTTAATTTTATATCTATTAAGTCTCTCAACCATGGAAACAAAATATGTGTACTCTATGCTCTATTAGTTCGACTAATTATTTTATTTGTTATTGTTTTAACCTTATTAATATTAGATTTCATCAATTTTTTTCTATGAATATTAAATCTTTTAATTATTTTTTCTATTTGAATTAAATATTAGTAAAAATAAAAGTGATCCAAATATGTGTTATAACAAAGTTTGTTTAAGATCTCTTTATTATGCTTATCCAAAAAAATAATCTCTTTATCATGTAATCAGGTTGCCATGCATGCAAAGATTTTCTTGGAACATTTTTTTTAGACTTTTTTAGAGGGATTACGGGATTAGCCCAAATTAATTAGATAATTACCATCCTAAGTTTGAAACTTGAGATTTGTCATTTCATCTCTTATTATTCGATTTTTAACCTTTCTAAATTCAATTTTTATACTTTCAAAATGAGAAAAATACGGTTCCAAAATCTGAGAGATTGTATGTCGTGATTCTTGCGAGATTTTCACCTTCCTTTTCTCCATTCAAACTCCAGTTTCCATTTCTTTCAAACTTCCCATTTTAGTAGTTTTTCATAATTTGAATTCAGAATGGTTTCAACTAGGTCAGCCGCCTAAAATCCCCCTGCAAAAAATGAAGAAATCGACACTTCGTTGCTTCGCCGGAGCTTCACTTTGTCTTCCTGCATCAATAATCCAGCGGCTTCTCTCTGTTTATTGCTCAGGTTCGATCATTTTTCTTTTAGTTTATCTTTAATTTTTAATATTATTGCCTACTTATTGTTTGATTTTCTGTAGCTCCGTTCTTATGGTTTGTAGTTTGCTGTTTTTGATTTGTATTATGCTAGATCTGATGCATTTCATCTCTAGTCTATAGTGTGTGTCATTACTTTTAAAGTATTGGAATATTAATTTTCAAGTTAGTTGAAAATTATGGCATGTTTATTGTTTGATTTGTTTGCTTTGTGTAGGCTGTTGCTTCGCCGGAGCTGATGAATTTCCAGCAGTGGTGGAAAAGTAGCTGCGAGTGGAAGAGAAAGACCTGGTACTTGGAAATCAATGCGAAGGGAGATTTTGGTTAACCAATGGTTTACTAATGGTTAACCAATAATTTTAATTTTTGAAAAAAACGATTTAAATTTTCTCTGATGGTGGTCTTGAGTTTTGTTGGATTCTTGAGTTTTGAACTCTAACTTAAATTTTGTCTTAGTGTGCAACAGCATGTCCTGATTTCAAGGTTAAATTTAGTGTTTATTTAATGTAGATAATTATTTTTTGGGCAGGTGCTTTGTGTATTACCAGCAAAGTTTTTACTGAATCAAGATGAAAAAAATGCTTAAGAGAATAGGACGTTATATATGTGTAATGTTTTACGTGTTGGTTAACTAATGGTTAACATTAGGTTAACTGCTAGTTAATTTGTAATACATTTTTTGGTGTTGCGGTCATTTTCTATTTTTCTTTTGTGAACGACGATGGTGATGTGGTGGTGGTTCGATTTTTTCGTGTTGCACAGCCTGCACTTTTGCTGTTTGAAGAAATGTTTATGAGAATATCTATTTATGTTTGCAATATATTAAATATTGGTTAACCAATGGTTAATATTAGATAAACCGTTGGTTAACTTGTAATGAATTTTATTTTAAGTATATCATTAATAAAATGGTTAGTAAACTGTTGCTGAATTTTTTTTTGTTACTAGTTAATCATTATACCATAATTGCAATACAGTGTATGATTTCAGATTGTAATATATTTTGATTTTGTTAGCTATATGTTTTTAGCATAAAATGAGAACTTTAATTAATGGTTAACATTGGGTAAACTTTTGGTTAACTTGTAATAAATTTTATTTTGAATATATCATTAATATAATCGTTATAAACTGATGCTGAATTTATTTTGTTGCTAGTTAACCATTATACCATAGTTTGCAATATAGTGTTAAGTTCAGATTGTAATGTATTATGAGTTTATTAGCTATACGTCTTTATCATAGATAGAATGAGAACTTCAATTAGTTAAATTGTGTGTTAATTAATTAATTCACAATTTTTTAGCACATAGTTGGTTATTGTTTGGTATAATAAAGTGTTGATGAATTTTGTTTTTTTTATTGTATTATATTTTATTAAATTAAATATTTTATATACTATTAATTGTACAATTGGTATTATATTGGTAAACCAATAAATAAATCGTTTTGTTAGTATGTATAACATTTGATCAGCTTTTGGTTAACTTTTAAAACACCAATGAACTAGTTTAATTCAGCTTATAGTTGGTCATCGATTGGTTGACCATTAGATAACTAATTAATAGACTATAATTTTATTAGTGTTTTACTCACAGTTAATTAATGGAGTAAAAAATAAAATTAATTATAATTTATTTTAAAGGTATGTTTAAAATACAAAATTCAAGTTTATTAACAATCTACCAATTCAGTATATAATTGGTCATCGTTCGGTCGACCATTAGATAACTAGTTAATAGACTATATATTTATTAGCGATTAAAAGTAAAATTAATAATTTTTTAAAAGGTACAATTTGTTTTAAATACACAATTCAAGTTTACCAACAATTTACTAACGATATATTCACAATACACAATTCAAGTTTACCAACAAGTTAACCAACAGTTTACTCAATATTAACCATCGGTTGACCAACACCAGAAACAATACAAATTCTCATAGGCATTTCTTCAAACACCAAGAGTGCAATATCAAAATCAGACCACTACCGACAATGCTTTCTTCAAACACCTCAGTAACTCATTTTTCTATGGAAGAATGTTTTTTAAGATGTACATGACAATTATGGAGCCTTTGAAAATTAGAATCATTAGCCAAAACACTATCGTTTCATTCATCTTCAGATCTAAAATCTTTGGCAGCCATACAGACAACATAAAATTAAATCAGGATCTCCAATAATGGCGGCTCTGTATTTCACTCATGGCTGCACTGGTTTTTTTCTTCAGCATTAATAGTGTTTCTCTCAGCGGCAGCGGCAACGATGGCTTCCAAAAAACGGAGACAAATCTGTTCAACTGGTAGTGATTTGTGCGTCTGCAGAATTTCTTCTTTGGCAGCAAAATCTGGATTCTTCAGCTTTTTGAAAGATTTTAATTGTAATCTTAAAATTTGATTTTTATAGAGATTGTAGGAGAAGATTTGATTATCAAGTGAAACTTACCTTGTTAAATAATATCGTATTTTGCTAATTTAGAAAAGTTAATTTTGAAAAATAAAAGATGGACATGATAATTTTCAATTTTGAAAGATAGCCCCGTAATTGTCTAATTATTGTTGTATAAGTTAGGTATTTCTCAATTTTTCTCTTTTTTTTAACATCAATTTTCTTGCTTGGGGCCTTATCTTGCACAAATCACAGTCTAGATTAATGTTAAGAAATGACCCATTTCTAATCAAACTATAATTATTGTAAAAGGTTGTCTTTTATTAGGTGAGGTCATGTCCCACAGACAAAAAAGATTAGTTTTATAATTAAATTTTAATATTTCAGGTTTATTTTTTTATTATAATAAAAAAATTTGATCAAGTTGTAATTAATTATTAAAGTAGGAGTATTATATAGCCATATTTCAATGCATGTTTTATTAATTTTTCTTTTTCTTACAAAGTAAGTAAAGCTATTTGATAATGCATTTTAAGAAACATAGCACGAGCTTATAATTGTTGATTAGCATTTTTTTCCTTGATCGAATAATTCTTTCTAGAAATATTCACTCGCATAAAACATTAGTAAACGGTAAACCCATGAGAATTAAAAAAAAAGATTGGTCTTTAAAATGGCAAATATTAGTAATAATTAAAATTGATTGGAAAACTGTACGGTAAATTATTCTGTTAGACTTGAATTCGAATTAGTGTATATCAATTAAATACTTTCAGTAGGTAGCAACTCAGTCTTTTGGTTGGTAAAAGGTATCAAGATTAATAAACCTCTTGTTCAGCATAAATAAGCAACTTTAAATGTTTGTATATATAGCTGATGAAATTATGAGGTTTTGGATTTGGTGAATTCTAGTTAAGAGATTAATTTCAAATCTATAACTTTTTTCGAGTAATAATGATTCATTAAAATTATCGGAATGTGATATTTGACTGGATTGAAACTGTGGAATTCATATGTATAAATCAAAATTTGAAAAACACTATGTAATTTATTCGTAAGCGGTAAATTTTCATATCCAAAATTCATCATCTAAGCCACTTTTTGGGACTTCGGAATCTTAAACTTTAATTTTAAAAAAATTCTCTTTGAATTTAACTTTTATTTCTCTTTTTATTTTGATCAAAATTACTTTTAAAATCATATGTAAATATCGTATTTTATTTTAATTGATGATATCAAATAATATTACATACTTTTCTTTATTTAATTATTTTAGAATTTAATTAGCTATTTATTGCTTCATCAAACATTGATTGATTTAAGCCATTAAATTTTGATGTGATTCGACCACCAAGTTATAGAATTAGAGGTACGTCCAATTTCTGTTGAATATTGAAAGTGAACATAAATAATCAATTAAGATTTTAAAACTTGTGCAAAGAAAACGGTATATATAACTTGAAGAAATTTAATAGTCAATTTCTAATGGAATCGAACTGTCAATGAAATTCATTAAGCCACTTAAACTAACAAGAAAAAAATAGATCAAAAATCAAGTTTGAAGGCTCCAGAGCACGGAACAAGTTCGGTAAGTAAAAGTAATCGGTTTCTTGTGTACTATTTTTCCCATTTATTAATGTTAATGGTATTTAAGGACTTAGTTTGAAAATAAAATTTAATCCCTTAACTTATTTTTTTAACATAAATTAGTCTAAATTAAGAATACTAAATAATGAGAATAATTTTTAATACTTTGAATAATTCTTAATAATAATTGGAAAAAAATTATAATCGCATAAGATAAAATTATTATAATCGTAAACTATAGTTTGCTATTGATGGTCCAACAAAAAGAAGGCATATATAACCCAATAATAAAAAAATGGGACCATGGAATACTTTTCAACCTATTCGCATTGCGTTGCCTCTTTTGCTTTGAAATTCTTATCTACTTGCCATGTGATAAAAGAAACAACTATAAAGAAAAGAAAAGATATAATAAGAATCTGCTGTGGTTTATATGCATGCCTTTTCTTCACTTATTACTTCAATAAAGGTAGGTTCATGCAAAAATCAAATCAAATTGAACTGAACCAATAAATCAGTTTAATTTGATTTGATATTGTAAAACAATTTAATTTTTCGGTTTAGTTGAATCTTAATCATTAAAAATTTAATCAAATTTAAACATAAATAAATTAAAGTAATCAAATCAAATTAAAAAAACCAATGAAATCAACCTGTTAGGTTCAAATAAAAAAACTCCACCTTTTTAAAATTTTAATTTGATTTAATTTTATAGGATAGAGAAATTTTAGTTGGGTTCGATCCGAATTGAATGTAAACTCTTGAATGAAGGTGGACTTCATGGCATAAAAAAAGAGAAATTTATGGGTTTTGTCACTATCCTTAGTTACCGGGTGTTTTCTGACTAGTGTGATAAAAGTGAGGATCGGAGGTTACAAACTTTTTTTAAAAAGTCGTCAGTATGGACCATATAAAAGTTTCAATACCAAATCTTTAGACCTAGTGATTTTCTTTGTACGAATCTGAACTAGTTCTTAATTGTCCATGATGCTTCCAGTTAATTGATTTTTGCAATTACCGTATTTTTTTTTTATTTTGAAGTTTGATTACCAAATTTTAATACACTAGTAGTAATTAGTTACCGTACTTTTTTTTTTGCCAGAGAAAGAATTTAATCTTCATTGACAATCGATTAAAAAAATTTCGATTCTAGCCACATCAATTGAGTGAGAGGATTCGAACAAAAAACAGGTTCTCTAAGGGCCTTCTTGGCTACTATGTGAGCAGTCCAACTACAATTCCTTCTAACAAATTGAAAATTACTAAAGCCAAACCTACTACAAAGAGTTTTGCAATCTTCATATAATGACAACATAATTCAATTCGGTAGCACCATCAGAGTTTAGAGCATCAATTATACTCTTGGCGTCCCCTTCAAAAATTGGGTTATCCACTCGCAATCTCCTAGCAAACTGAATGGCTTCTCTAGCCATAGCTTCGACCACAAAGTCATAGTTGCCGTACTTTTCTTTTAGTAAATCCTGCATGTTTTTAATAAATTTTAGCCATTTTCTGTTTACACGAGATAGTTTGTGTTTTAATTTCCTGTCATCTCCACATCATCCACACAAATAGAAAACGTCTCACATTTTTTTATCATGTCACTTTTTTTATTTTTTCAAATTATAAATTTCAAGAAATTAATTTTCTCGGATTTCATTCGAAAATATGCAAGAGTCACTAACAATACAGTACGGTAATCAATTTGCACGACAGTCCCATAATTAATAATCCGATGCTTCCTTATTAAAGATCTTCTTACCTTTCTTTGCTGCTGCTAGCTGTATTATAGAATTAGCTAGCTAGGGTTCCATGCATTACTGATATGAGTTGCAAATTATTGGTAATTTGGTATTATAATTAGTGTATCCCATGTACTGTGATCAATAATAAAGTTTGCTCAACCAATGGAGATGTTAATTAATTCCATTGGTTGGAGTTAGTTATGCTTTTCATTACTCTATGTTCTAATTTCCTTTTTAGTTGTTCTATGAATGTATTCTCTTGATACATTGCGCTTTTTCTGGTCCAACAATGAGTATCAGAATCCGGTTCGGATAATATTCATAACAATATAATTGAGCTGATTTTTTTAGAATTATTATTGAGCTGGTTTAAATATCATAATTAACGTAAAGAGAAAAAACTTTAGAAAGATTGGTATAAAGTTAATTAATGTGGATTACATAAAATATACAGCAACCAATTATTAATAATGAATTTGCATTTAACCGAGATACTATTTTATAATGTAGAATCAAAAAAAGAAGTAACTGAATACATCTTGATTTGAGTATATACATTAAGGAGTTTAGCATCCAAATTAATTAAAATTTTATACTAGAATCTTATAAATAAAAATAAAACTATATCACTGAATTCCGAAGTAAACCTAATATAACTGCAAATGCAAAACTAAATGAAAATTATAATTGAGTGAAGCTTCGGTATTCCAAAAATGGATGAATCATAATGATGATTTGGTAGCCCATGTTTGGACCAACATTGGAAAAAATAAAGCAGTGGTCATCATTTATATCAGAGATGACACAGTGCCTTACAAATAAGCAATAATGAAGATACTGCATCTCAATTTTATCCATAATTCCAATCTGTCAACACAAAATCTTTTGCATACCACCACTACTACTACTACTATTTTACATTTTATAAGCTTCTATTATTTTCTTAATTTTACTACTCCACATAGTTTTTTTTTTTTATAATTACTCCACATAATTTTACTCTAATTTGCAATTATAACACAAACTTTAAAATTTAACAATATCAGTAATCAATTCAACAAAGTCTGAGCTTCACACGCGCAGAGTATGGATAAAAAATGCTTCAAATGAACACAAGACTTTGCTAGGGCTCCTGGTCATGGCCTTCGCAGCCTTCAAAAATGTTCAACAATAATGCTTCGCTTTTGTAAGGCATGTTGTTCGCACCCATAAACTCTTTCACGTCCTCAATTTCAACCTATAGAATCTTGTGAACTCAAGTAACGGTCTGAATTTTTCAAACTTTATGACCACGACTTGAATAATTTGTCCTGCAATTTTTTTTTTTGTAATTCCGTTTGAAATTTGACTTTTGTTAATTCCGTGCTTTCGGCTTCGCAAATGCTTGGCATATGTTCTCTCTCTCTCTCTCTCTCTATATATATATATATATATATATATATATATATGAATATGTTCTATAAACTTAAAAAATAATTCATAAACTTTAGGTGAATTGTTAAAGTTAAAAAAAAAATCAAAATAACTAAAATTACTACCTTTTTCTACATTGAACCTCCAACTCTCTCAGACTATAATTGTCTGTTTTAAATATGCATGATATCAATAATTAATTTTTATTAATCTTCGCTAATAATTAGAGTAGGTTTATTTTTAAAAAGGAAAAACTAATAACGACATAAATCAAATATATTCAATTTAAATTTAACTAAATAATATTTTTATCATTTTTAATTCAACTCAAATTCATAACCTTGGTGGACTGAAAATGTTTAGATATGAGTTTGAAAGCCTTTTTTTTTTGTACCGGAGTGTAGTTTAATGCCTGAATGATCCATTTTCTGTTTCTTAACTGAAACACCCTTTAGAGGCTTCTTCTTTTGTTACTGAGCTTGGGCTGGTCTTTGTTTTGAACTATATAGTGAGCCATGTTTGGATATTTTGCAGTTATACGCTCCAGTTTCCTTTTAATTTTTATTCTGTTTTTACATTTCAATCTCGATGACTCAGCATAAATACATACTTTTTCTATCCCAATAAAATTGTTAATCTTTTCATTGTTATATTCTAAAAAAATACAATTAATACTGTAAATTTATATATTATCATACCCTTATTTTACATAGTCATGAAATCTTATTTTCTTACAAATTTTAATAAATAGTAATAAATATTAATTTATTAGTGCATTTTAAATAAGAATAATTTTTTTTCTTTAGATAGATGGAGTTTGGACTATTGGAGTCTCCATTTGTTAAATGTTAGTTATAAAAGTGGAGTTTGAGACCACGACTTCATGATGCACTTAGAAACGCTTTATATATCTTGATTTGGCCCTCATTGGCAATATAGGTAATATAGAAAAATTAATTTAAGAATTGTTAGTTATTATAAATGGGAAAAAATGGACAACTCTATTTGATTAAAATACTAATAAAAAAACTATAAACTTTAACATGTTTGCTATTTTAATATAATTTTTTTGGATAATTTAAAATATCAACTATCATATTTTTATTATTCGAACATCATACAATTTTTCGATCAAATAATACTGTTATAAAATAATGTCATAACAATATTTACTACATATTTTTGTATTGAAAGGTTGTTTGATATTTCGAATTGCAAATAATTGATAGTTTGTATTTAACTTGTTTAAGTTGAAATTTTTATATTAAAATTACAAAACACGTTAAAATTTATAATTTATTTTGTAATGAACTCAAAATCGGGACGGTTGGATCAGCGAACGGTGATGAGAAAATAAAATAAAAATTGATGTTTGAATTTTATTTTTATAGTACTCCCTCCGTCCCACTTTAGAAGTCCCATTTGACTTTACACACAGATTAAGAAAACATTAATTATTCTTGTCTTTTCATGTTTTTTCATATTTTGCCCCTATTAATGATAGTGGAATTTTCCATAGAACTCTTTTAAGATAACTAAAATAAGGGTAAAATGGGGTATTCAATGGAAAAATACTCTAAAAATAGTAATGGGACTTTTTAAATGGGACATCCCAAAATAGAATATGGGACTTCTTAAACGGGACGGAGGGAGTATAATTTAAAAAGTTCTGTCACCTAATTGGCTCTTTTTGTCTGCGACGACATCCCCATTGTCCAATAACAAAGTAACTAACAACCCCAACAACAACGTTTACCATTTCAAAAATTGTCTTACAAAAAGAAACGTTATACAAATCATAACCCAAAGAAAAATATTACAGAAGAAAAAGTTTCAGTTTCTCTAATTTTCCCACCTCCCAAACAGCCGAAAATTACCACTGATGCCTAATTGGGAACTAAGTACCTGCTGTCAGCATGACCAGGTCGTCTTTTTGGTCACCATTGGTGTCTTTTCCCTTGTTATCCTCGCTGTAAGATCCATTTCTTTCTGTTAATCTTTTTTAGAGTTGTTTTTTGCGGGATTTTCAATGATTTTAAATGTTTAAGTCAAAAAAAGGAAAAATTTGGCAGTGGGTGTTATGGAAGTATCTATTATGTGTGCAAATGACTGTAAAGGACTTGAATTTTTAGTGGAATTGAGTTTAACAATGAAGTTTAATGAAGGGTTTTCAAGACCATGATGGAATTTTTGCTACATATTACAGCAATGAGCTTTTATTTTATGTGGAAGCACTCTAAAATAGGCAGTATTTGTCAATGTTGTTCTGAGTGTACTGATTGCTGGATTTACATATTTAGTTTCTAGTTTATGTGATGCCATGTTCTTACTGTGTTAAGTTTTTAGTTTCCTGAATTGTAGTCTTTGACATTCGTAATTGGATTTCTTGTTGCTGTAGCTATGGAGGACAGTACTAATGACACCTTTTAAGCTCATTACGGTGTTTATGCATGAAGCGAGTCATGCAATTGCTTGCAAACTTACATGTGGTGATGTAAGAAGCTCTTCCATTCCATCTAGCATTTTGTTTCTGTTTGCAATTTCAATTCTGTGATCCTCTTGATTGCTGAATATTGTGATGATCTTAAGTGGAAGATATGACTAGCCGATTTTAATAGAAGCTCGCTAATTGCGAGATTGAATCTGCTCATGGACCTTGTTTCTGTAAGGGACCTAAACAGTATCATTTACAATGACTTCATGCATGCTAGTAAATGAATGTGCCGTCACTCATCACTCATGCATACTCGGTGTTGCATATACTATATAGTACTTTATCTTTTTGACTAACTTCCCTTTCGTGCTTCTATTTTTGTGGACATAATGATGCAATTGGAATTACATTACATGAAGGGATATTTTTAAAAATCAATCATTTTGTGCATCGAACCTTAATTGATCTTTCAGAAGTTTGATGCATACTTTCTAACTGTAGCCATTTGCCAAATAATTATTTGCATGTCACTGTGCCTGGTTTCATTTACATACTGCTTTCGGAATGTATACACTTGGCTTTCTGAGATATATATTCTCGAAACATGCATTGATTGGAAACTTTTAATTCTAAATTATATATAAGCAAACTCATGATGCTGCTCCACCTATGTGCTCTTTCATGTTTAGTTTCCTCTTCATATCCTAGCTGGGAAATGCTTATCTACAGTTAGCCTCATCCATTGTAATATGCAGGTGGAAGGAATTCAGGTCCATGCAAATGAAGGTGGGGTGACACAAACGCGCGGCGGTATATATTGGATAATCTTGCCCGCTGGATGTAAGTCTCTTATACCTGTGAAAACTAGATCTTAATTTGTATTTTTCATTTGTATATATTGCACAACATAGAATTGCTAGTTATATTGCATATAATTTCTCTATGAACTGAAATATTTCTCTTTATTAAACGCAGTTAGCGTTTATTCTGCTTTTACTTTTTTTGTTATATTTCTTTAGCATCCTATTCTGAAAGTTTGATTGCCTTTTACATCCAGATCTTGGTTCATCATTTTGGGGGATGGCTTTAATACTTGCATCCACAAATCTCACTACTGCAAGGATAGCAGCTGGTTGTTTGGGCGTTGCTTTGTTGATTGTGCTCTTTGTTGCTGAGAATGTAAGATTTAGAATAAATTACTCGTACTAATTGCTGTTCTAGTGGTTCATTTATGTTCATTCAAAGTGATTTCTTATGCTCTAAGATTCTTTAATCTCAACTTATAATGCATTTGTTTCTTCAACAGTGGACACTTCGAGGTCTTTGTATTGGTGAGTGCTATCATGATTTGAATTGTTATTAATTTGTACATAGATTTCAAAACGCTCAATTCTTTCCTGTCCAAAAATCAAATTCTCAGGATTCATAATTTTCGTCGCGGTTGTGTGGGTATTGCAAGAAACAACAACAGTACGGATCCTTCGATATGTTATTCTGTTCATTGGTATATATACTTACTCCATAAATGCTCCCATATTCTCCATATCACTGTGAACTTATTTGAATATAAAAGACGTGTACTTATCTTTAGTATTTCAATTGCAGGAGTAATGAACAGCTTGTTTTCTGTTTATGGTACATTCAGCTTCATTCTTTGACTGCTTTGTATTTCTATGGTCAAATGGGCTGTTACTAAACTTTCAGATACCTAACTGCAGATATTTACGATGACCTAATATCTAGAAGAGTTCACTCTAGTGATGCTGAGAAATTTGCAGAACTTTGTCCTTGCCCTTGTACCGGTGTCGGCTGGGGAGTCATCTGGTGAGTCTCTAAGCCGTACCTAGATCATAATCAGTTGTCTCTATGCCGTACCTAGATCATAATCAGTTGTCTGTTGGAATATAAGTAATATTATGGCCTTCTGATGTGCAGGGGAATGATATCATTTACTTTTCTATGCGGAGCCATATATCTTGGACTTGTGATTTTATCCTGAGGTACAATTCACTTCTTCAAGAATGTGATTTAATTCGATAGAATGGAACTATGTGATTGGATTAAAGAACTGGGTAGCTTAAGAATGTCCATTTCATTCAAAGAATCTGGTATAGCCTTCACCAATTGTTTTTCCAGTCTTTCTTTTTCATACAAGAAGTCGTAAAGAACCGAAAAAAGGTCCTTGAGAAATGTTTCAAGTTCATGAGAGTAGTAAAATGAAATAGACTGGTTGAAATGTTAAAATGCTTTCTGAACCATTCTGGAAGAGATATGAATGCAAATTATAACATGCAAAAGAAAAAATAATTTCAACAACTTGAGTATTAATTCATAAATGGTGCTAATTGTTGCTTGAAACGGGCACATGATTGGCACGTGTGACTTGAAAGACTAACTTTGAGATCCAACGTAAGCCTAATGAAAATCTTCTAAAGCTCTAAACATTCTTGTTGTTGTTACAGGTTTCGAAAATCTGAACAATGTACTTCTGGAGGGGATTCCGTACTCACATTTTGGCCAATGTATGACAAATCTGTAATTCTGAAACATTGTAATTGGATTCATCGGGACACTTGTAGTGTGTTCGTGTGTAGTCTAGTCTGTATGTATGTATGGCTTCATTCTTTTAGCCCTTCTTGTTTGGGGTTACATTATACCAATCTATGATTCATTTGTACAGATTACCATTTTTACAAAATTTCAGTGGGAAATCCCCTTTGCAAACATAGCAAGACAGCAAAAATGTTTAAATTTGGCTATTCAATAGGGGATTATGCAATGAAAAAGAATTGCATTCTGAGTTTTGGTCGGGTTTAAATTTAGTAAAACTCTAAAGTCTGGTTTGCTCCGGGTTCAAACTCGACCCACGAACACGTCTGCTATGAGAAAAGAGGCTTTGTTGTATCATGTATGTCTTGACAAATGAGCTGAGGCAAGTGAGGCCAGTGTGTTAAGTTGTCGAAAGATGCCATAGTTAAGCTCAGTGATTAAAGAACCAGACCGGCCAGTTCAATCGGCTGAACCGGACCTGGCCCGCTGTCCTTAAAAACTGGAAATCCTTTTCTCAAAAAAAAAAAAAGAAAAAAAAAAAAAAACTGGAAATCTTGTCCAACCGGAAGAACCGGACTTAACCGGCTAGTTTCTAAAAACCGGTTAAACCGGCTGATTTCTCAGTATTAATCACTTTTGCCTTGAATTATTAAGGAAAACAAGCTAAAAAAGATTTCTTGGTCAACTTAACTACAAGTAAACTTAAAACTTAAATTAAAAACTCACTTCAAAAATCGATTTCAGCGCAGAAAGTCATTGTATATTCACCTGTTCGACGAAATTCCCCATAGACTTGCATATAATTCTCTGTAATCCATTACTTGCAAAGCAAGTATAGGTACTAACACTTGTCAATATTTCTTGTTTTCCATTGTTAAACTCGTTAACGTCAATATTAATGCATGATGCTCACCACTTGTTTGACAATATGTCTCTTAGAAAATCCAATAGTTACCTCTGTGCCAATAGAGTTGTCCATTGTATTATAAAATATCTGTGCAAATAACACATTGATTTTATTTAGTACTCTGTGTCTTTAAGGAGATGGAATCTCAAGGCGAAGTATGTTTTTATGCGTTTATGGAGCTTGCAATACAGCAGGTAATACTTTCAAGTTCTTCTGCCTTTTATTTTATTGTTATTAGGAAAATTTGTTTCCTCATAATGCATGTACAATATTATCATGACATGCATTCAATTTTAAAATATTTAGTTTGATTAGATCTTTTTTTAGAATTATGCTAATTCTCTGTCATGTGGCAGGCAAAACATGCCTTGGACCATCTTGAAGTCCCAGTGGGGTAATTTCTTTACTTATTTCCAACTTTTGGGTGCCTGCACCATTTATGCAATGACATTTCCTGACAAGTTTTTAGTGTAATGTTGTATTATTTCTGTCGTACTAATTACTCTAAAGTTTTGAAGCTCACAAGAGAAAAAATAAATGATAATGATCATTCTTCATTTCATTTGTATTTTTGGTTGATCAGTTGTGTCATTGTTGAAGATGGGAAAGTCATTGCATCTGGCAGAAATCGAACCACAGAAACAAGAAATGTGAGTTTATGGATGCATCATTAATTCTTTTATATATGTTCTCCATTGGCTTATGTCTTCAAATAGCCTCAATACGATTCTATGACGCCATGAACTATGTTGGTTCTCCACCACAGAATCATCTACTGTGTTTGAGCTGGTGAGACTTGGTAATTTAGGCTCATTAGGAAAACACAGCATGCAATTTGAAATCCATATAATATCATTCCTTGCTATCTAATTAGATTTTATAGTTTGAGTCTCTTCTTTAATTTGTGGTCTCAGGCAACAAGACATGCGGAGATGGAAGCAATAGACTTTCTTCTTGAACAATGGAACCAATGTGGACTTTCAGTATCAGAAGTTGCTGAAAAGTTCTCAAAATGCATTCTATATGTTACTTGTGAACCCTGTATAATGTGTGCTTCGGCTTTGTCTATTCTTGGTATCCTCTTGTTTCTAGCTAAATCTATTTATTTCTGCCGTGTAATTAATAGGTTTTCTTACTTTGTCAGTTTGTTTCTTTCGTTAGGTATAAAGGAAGTATATTATGGCTGTGCAAATGATAAATTCGGAGGTTGTGGATCAATATTGTCACTGCATTCAAGCATCTCTCAGCCTCCTGCTAGGTTTGTTTCTACTTTCTACTTATACCAAATGATTTTTTCCTTGCTTCTTCACCACATGAAGGATATTTCCAGATGATCAAAACTAAAAGGAGTTTCAAATAGAATGCAAAAATATTTACATAATGGTCGAGTCTAACAGGTTCAATAGAAAGTTTGTCCTTCTATCACTCTATACTTTTGCATTGTGTTTATTGATCTAATCTAAATTTCTACAGACCTTTTTTGAGATTTGAACATTCTAAAAGTTTAGTTGGCAAAGATAAGTAGCAATCAGAATCAAGTGAAATATCTTGAAAATACAAAAATTTCACATTGAAAATGCATTTGATATTTCATATGTTGTTTTACTATATTCTTAAGAGCTATAATTATGTAACTTATTGCTTGAACAATTCATCACGTGTATAGTATTCTATAAGTCACTTTCCTGATGTGATAGTGTGATGATAGAGGCTGAACCATTGAGGTTGCTATGGCTGCATATTAGTTTTTCATTATTTTGGTCCTGATGCATGGGCCTTCCATTGCTAGTTTAAATTTCATTTAAGACAGTTTATGTCGATGAGATATCATGCAATTCAGGTTATCTCTAACATGTTCTATATTTTTAAAGTGAGGAAGTTGCACAAGGAAAGGGTTTTAAGTGTACTGGCGGAATAATGGCAGCTGAAGCTGTCTCTCTTTTCCGATGTTTCTACGAACAAGGGAATCCTAATGGTAAGTTTCTTCATTTATTAGGTTCTCTTTGAAAGCTTAGAAGTGCTAACTCTCATTTTCGAGTGAAAATAGGCATAAAAAAGAAGTAAAACTTTTTAGCCAAATTAAGAGGTATGACTTAGCAATGATCATTGATAGAAAAGTTTTGGTAGCATGAAAAGGGAAGGAAGGCTTTTGCTGAATCCATTGGTTTGATTTCCTGCAAAGTTATATTTCCTTTCATGGTTCGAAGATGTGTATTGTGAGTTTTATATTGTTTTAGTGTCTGAAATCCATTTGTATTTAGTGAACATGCATTTTCAATGCAGCTACTTAGCATTATAGCATACATAATCTTGTGCTGTCTTATTATGTTTAACATAAAAAGTGCAATTTATAACCTTTTAAATTTTAAATCTTTCGATTCATACTCATGTATTGAAGTTTTTTGTTCTCCAGCTCCGAAACCACACAGGCCGGCGGCTCTGCAGCCGACAACACAGGACTAGAATGTTTCGTCTCTTCTGGGTCAGGGCTTGAAAATATCAAGAAACCTCATGGCAACTAAGCTTAGAAAAGGATCAGAGGCATCACTCAAGTTTGTTAAGAGATTTGTTTTTTGTGCTTCACTAACTTTTAGATTCTGCACATTGAACTCCATAACTTTATTTACAGCCATATCCACAGAACAAATCTTATGACGGTGTTCACTTAAATTAAATGAATATGTTAGTATTCATATGTTTGCATCAATTTTTTATGTGGTGAGATTATTTATCTCAAAAGCTGCCAGAATTCTCATAGAGCATACATTTCGTTTCTATTTCCAAACGTACTTTTGAAACTCCAAAATTTTATATCAGCCGTTCCATCTACACAAAGGCCATTAAATAGTACAAACAGCCAAACATATATGATAGAACAGTGATCACAGGAAGACCTCTTGTCTATCAGAATCCTTAAAAGTAATGTTACAATATACAGTTTCTTGGTATTTGTCCATGCTCATTAAAGATATTATATGTCCAAATCATCATCTGGATCCTCATCAGAATCTGGCTTCTCATCATCTGAATCACGAAAATATATTATCTCGCCCCCACTGGACCCATCGTTTCTCTGCAAATTCCCACTTGAAGCAAATGTCTCTTCATGCTTGTTCTCTGCGGTAGATCTTCGACCATCATAAATTTCTATCGGTTTGCCATTTCCTACAGACAAAAACAAATACAGAATCAACCTGTGTTTTCATAATTTGGCCTTCATCAATAAGAGACGATATGTTTGGTTTTCAGTTTTCTCACCTTGGTGCTCGAAAGGGAGTACCACATTCGCCCTTTCTGTCTGCTCCTTTTCTGACAGCTGAAGGCTAAACTGCACCTGTTAGAAGTACCGTTAAATCTAGACCTTTTGTATGGATTTGACATTTCAAATCATGTTTTCTACATAGGAATGTCAAAAAAGAGGTGCTGACCTTGGGCAAAAGGCTTTGGTTGATTATTCCATCTTCAGATGAAACAGATGTAAAATTCATTGCTGATTGCTCCATATGAAACTCTTGACACTAACATAAGAATCAAAGGTAAATAATTGTTAAAGAGTAATTTGGTACAATAAAATACAATAAAGGTAAGGGGGAAAAGTAATCACCATCACACGAACACGACCATTTCGACGCTTGAATCTAACATTAAGCCTCCCTTTCCCAAAACTCTGTTGCAACTGCAGGATGTTTTCCAAATCCCGTCTCATTCCATCAGTAGATCGATTTAATGATTCTATACTAGCCACCATTGAGGACATATATTCAAGAACAGATGTCACCCTGACTTCATGAAGGTCAGAATGTAGTAACCAATAGATGCAGGATATTTGATCTGAAACCAAATATATTATTGAAAATCGCATCATTTCAAAGGGCATTTCAATATATCCAGTAAACTCATCATTTACTATGCTATGAAACAGAGGCTACAAATAAATGAAGCTGATTAGAAAAGAGCATAAAAAGGCATACCATGGCTACGAAGGTTGCTCAGTAGTCCTGCAACTCTTGATATGGATGAATGTCTTAACATTTCACTCACCTGGTTAATTAAAACGGTGAACAACAGATTGCATGGGATAAGAATTTCAAGGAAATACAATTTACTTCTGAACAACACAGATAAACAACTCTTTGGAGGTGAACTTGAATATTCTTTAGTGTAGTTTGTTTCTATTTTAACAACAGGTGTTTGGAATTCGCAAAGTTCTATGCAAGGAACGTGACTGTAGACCTCGTGCAAATTGTTACATTTTCCCTTTTCTTGTTCGTGAACAAATTCTGCAGTTCTTTTAAAGAACTTCCTGCAATGTTAAGTAAGCATGATAGATATTGTACTCTTCAAACTTCAAATATCTGGAAATACCATTTATTAAGGCGAAAGGAAGAGAAAGAGGAAATATCAGTAGCTAATACCTGCCAGGTTCAATGCATTAAGCAACCCTAGTTTAACCACAATATCTTATGTTAAGTTACACATCTATAAGATGAGCATTTCATTTTGAAAAAACATGTCACACAATAGATTTACATCAAAACTTTAGCAACTAGCTTGATACATACATTGATACGGAACGCCTTCAAATTTTAGATCAAGAACAAACCAACATAAAGCACAACATTCAACATCTAATAAGTTTATGTTGAACTAGTTTTAGAAAGAAAATAACAAAAATTGTTTTTGTTCACAAGATACGGCACACTTCATATAAATTGGATTTCTGAAATGTGGGGGAAATTGAAGCATCATGCCATCTCAAAGTATACCCAAATATCTGTGCCTAGAATTCCTTCTGCTACATGAAGCAATGCCCCAAAATGCTAATTATAGTCAAACTTGGAGAATTTTCTTTTCACTATGAAACAGCATAGTCCTTGCACTTAGCATGCATTTTGAGCATGTTAAGTATGGCCTACAAACAAATTTATTATCTAATATATTCTGCTGCGACTAAATTTCCAATATTTTACCTATAAGGAATACAAAGTAGAAGTTGTACATGCACTTCAATACATGACGAAGTTTCCATAATTTCTTAATAAAAATCAGCAAAAAAACATCTAGCATTTTTGCAACTAGGACTCTTGGAACTTATTGGCACAAATAGGAAGCTTCCCAGCACTAAGGTACAAAGAAGATGAGATGAAAATTTATGAGACATCCTAAGGTACTCAAAGTACATGACTATATGATGGGAAGAATCTACATGGCACCTGAAATGCTATGAGTACATATCCATATTCATTAAGCATAACAATAAGAGAAGCGACTATGTAGCCGGATGAATGGTTTACAAGAACGCACATTATCAGACTGCTGGCTTAATTGAATTTCATTTACACCTCAAAACGAAGGGATGTGCTAGGTTTGGAACTCTTAAAATATCAATTATAATAAATACTAAAAATAGACTGTCCATGAATTGTAGAAGTACCGAGTCTATAGCAACAGAGAAACGACCTTTTCCTTGTCCAACAAATCCTGCAAGAACAGTTGATGATCCATAAATTACAGAGAGGACGGTACAAATAACTAAATGTTACATAAAACACTTGAAAAAATTATTATTGTCACATTTTATAAAATAATCAGTAACAGTATACCTTTCCCCAATTCAAAAATCATAGTGTACAAGTTATCCAAATCCTTCACATCTTTACAAAGACATGCCGTGCCAGAAGCTTCATAGGAAATATCAATAGCCTTTCCAGGCTCCACCAGCTTATTCTTCCACCCAAGAGGATCAGTATAACAATCCAAAATCTGAATCCTACAGAGAACAGTTATGTTCATAGGTCACCAAAAACAAATTTCTTATAGTAGAAACGGTTTCCACTACCATTTTGCAAATTCTGTACGTAGACATGGAAAGACAAAAGCACAAACAAATTCCCAATTCAGTTCGGCCATTTTCTGCTTGTTTATTTAAAAAATCTTGGTACCCAACTCAACTACGCCTTACTCCCAAGTTGATCTGGGGTAGATTGCTCTAAGCTTACCAAATAAGGAAAACAAAAACACCGTATAGAATTCAACCGATTCATAATATCTCATGATTTCTTTCTCTCGATTTTACAAGAAGGCAGCCAAACGGAAATCTCTAAATATGTTGAGCATGAAAACTTTACCATTTATGAGCAGAAGCAACATCAACTCCTCTTAGCCTTAAAAAGTCAGCATAAAATGACGGACTTCGTTTATATGCAATAATCACGAGACCTCTGGATGGAGAATAAGAAGAGCTAACATTAGATACTTTTATTTATGAGGAAGCAGAAAATCATAATAAAAAGTTGGACTGACACGGAATGGGACTTTTGAGCCAAAATGAAGGAGGAGAGTTGGGAGAGCACATGACCAAACATGTCAAACCCAAATGGTGAAGCACCAGTATCTTTAATTGTGAGAGCTGGTGCAAGTTCCCCTTCCAAAGCTCCATCTCGGAGTGTTCTACATATTGATTCTGCCATTTTGTCTGTAAGTCTGCGAACCAGGAAGCTATTAAGACTAGAATAAAAACCCTAATTCAGGGCTTTAGATAAAAACTGGCAATTATTTTCAACTACTACAAAATGTACTGGAAATCATACACAAAATAAAATATAAAAATAAAATCAACTGAAACGACATTAAAACATACTGAAATTTTTTATTGAAAATATTTTGAAACTCGATTTCTATCATAACTATTGAAATTATTACAAACCATATCAAACTATTCAAAACTATCTTCAAAATTATATTAAAAAAATAAATCATTTAGAAAGTATTTTCAAACTGTTTGAATATGAAACAATTTCAAAATGATATTCGAAATAATATTTGAAACCGTCTTCGGAACTATTTAAAAAAATACTAAATGCATACTCTTATAGATAATTAATTATTAAGTTTTTAAATCAAACTGGTGACTAAGCTAGAGAGGCCACTGAATCATAGTTTCACCAATTGGATCGGTTCAACCGATTAGTTTAATCAGTTTGCTAAAAATAATTTTTTATTTTGTCAATTTCTTGGAATTTTTTAAATAAAAAGCGATCTTACCAATTTAGTCGGTTCAAATTCTGATAACAACGGCCAAAATGATTAACCGAACCAAGCTGATAAATTTAGTTTTGGTATTAAAATTCTAAAAAAAATGAATTTTTTGAGTTAGAACATTTTACAGAAAACACCAAAAATAAAGTGATATATTTTGGATGTTGATAGTAAAAATATTAGCATAAGAATCTGGATTGTTCAGTCTACTTTAAAAATCTATCTAATATATACTGAATGAGCAAATGCATTACGATAACTATCACGGAAGAATCATGAATTACATTTTATTTAGATTATTTTATCCATAAACAGCAAATGAATGATGTAATCAAATTAATACTTAATGTTCTAACACTATAACTCATTTACTGAATGACTAAATTGAAACAATTAATATAGCATAAACAAATCAATTAGCTCCTCAAATCATAACAATTAGGGTTTAGATTACGAACCGGCGGCAGGAGAGTCCGACAAAATGAGATTAGCTGCTGCAGAGACCGCGCGCTTTTGCTTTCAGTAATTCTTTTTTTTTAGTAAAATTAGTGTTTGTTGATGACGGTTCTGATTAGTTGATAATATTGGATTCTGACGGTTGATGTTATGATTCTTTTAAATATTATTTTGGGATTATTTACAAAATACTTTATTTTTAAAACTTATTTACGCCATTGTTTGTCAGCTTTGTTTTATTTTCTACGCTGCTTATTTTTTTAACTTATTTATAAAATTACCCACTATACATAAAAGTCTTATCTCATTTTAAATTAAATTTTTATATAGCCATTTATTTTCTCTCTCGTCTCTCTCAAAATTCTCTCTTTTTTTCTTTTTTTTTTTCGTTTGAATTTCAATTTGTCTATTTCAATTGCTTTTTCGTTCGTGCTTCCGTTCGTCTACATCTAATGAATTTTTCGTCGTTTCCGGTCGTTTTTTCGTTTGTCTCTTCCGTTAGCATTAGTATGTTCGTCTCTTTCGTTCGCGCTACGGATTTCTCGACCTCGTTTTTAGATTTGTGTAATTTTTTAGGTTTTTTGTGATGATTTAAATATTTTGTAAATAAATTATTGTAGATCTATAATTTTTTTATTTATAAAATTATTCTATTATACATATAAGTATTTTGTCTTTCTTTTATTCATAAATTTGTTTATTGCTACTAATTTTGTAAAGAACAAATTGATTTATAGTGTATTTGTAGTCATTTTATCATATATTTACGTTATAATGCATTTTTGGTGTATTTATAGTGTATTTTTGGTGTTTTCGGAATATTTATGTTTTTTGGTGTATTTCTGCTGTTTTTTTAGTATATTTATGGTGCATTTGCAGTATTTATGGTGTATTTGCAGTGTTTTTATGGTGTATATCACAAAAAAAAACTATAAAATGTCATAAATACACTATATATACACTATTTTTAGACTATAAAACACCATAAATACACTATTGTTACACTATAAAAACACGATAAAAAAAATAAAAAAAATTCCAGAAAAAAAGTCTATAATTTTTTTTATTAAAAAATGAAAAATAGGCCGTGCAATTGGTCGGTTCGGTCGACCGAACTGAAAAAATCAAAAACCAAAATTGGGTGAAAACCGAAACCTAAAAAAGGTATTTGTGAAATAAAAAAAACGTATTTTTTATAAATAAAAAAGTCAGAAAAGAAAAGTTAAAAACTGACAAGTAAAAGTGTAAATAAATTAGTAAATAGTATATTCAATGAAATTACCACTATTATTTTTTTATGATTATTTTGTAATTATTTTTTAAACTAATATGCATTAAGATTAATTTTGATAAGAAAGATTTATCCCTTTTCCATAATAGTGAAAAAAAATTATATCATGATTTATTCTTTTTAAAATCGACCAGTATAATTCTAAAGATTATTATTAAAATAAAATAATTATTATTTTTTAATCCATGTACAAATATATGTATATTATTATAAACCCGGAGAAAGAAGTTAATATTAAAAGTATATAAATTTAATTGAATAAAATTAGAATAGAAGGACCAATAAAAACATATAATACAGTAGTTTGTTATTTATCGGGCTTCACACTGTTTCTCACAATTGTGCTGCACACTCCCAACTTTCATTAACAAATAATAGAATTATATTGTTTTTAAATTTAATTAAGTAAAGTTGAAGTTGGGGGATCTAGTTAAGAACAAATGAAAAAATTGGATCGTATTGTGGATTTTGCCAAACGAAAATGACATATAACTAATATTCTTAATTTATAGATATTAATGTTGGTCAATTAGATAGTAAGAGATCATAGGATGGATAAGAGTGTAATATCATGCCCAAATTTACAGTATCTTTTAGTATAAGATAATTGCCTGAAAAAGAATAAAATTTTAAAAAATAAAATGAAAACCTCATTAGAGCAAAATGTGTTACATGACGAAGAACTCCCTCACCGGCCCATCCCTGTGTAAAACTGTAAAAGTCTCACTTTCTTAGCTATGCGTATCATCTAGAAGGATTGGAAACTGGGAGGTCATGTTCACGATCTACATCGTTTATTACAAAATGAACGGTGTAGATAAAAAAAATACAATTTTAATCAAATTAATCTACACTGTCCATTTTGTAATGAACGGTGTAGATCGTGAATATAACTCCCTCAAATTTAAATAAACTTGAGGGAATCCCATCTACAAACATTGTGTTATATTATATTGTCTTTTTTAAAATAGGATTAAAGAGAAATTCTTTGTGAGAATAATGAAACCTATAATTTTAACAGAATATTATTTAGCGTTTATAATATTTAAACTATAACTTGTTCATTGTTATATTATTCCACCACTCCAAGTGGCGGTTATTTTTACTGCTTGCAATATAAATTATTTTATTACTAGATTATTCTATCTTTTGATCATAATGAAAAACTACAATCATTTTAATCTAATAATAATATAAATAAAGTAAAATAAAAATAAAATAAATGAAAAAAAGCCACCTAAAGTATCACCTCTTCAATAAAATCCAATTAATTTTTTGGATTCATTCAATTAAAAGTAACAGTTTGATTTAATTTTTAAAAAATAAGGTTTAGAACTTTAGAAGCTTCAGTCAAATTAATTTTGATAAAAGCTTTAGAAAGTTAATATTAAAATATAAATTTTTTAGTGTTCAAATTAGTTGGTGAAATTAATTTAAACAGTCGACTTACGGTGATTTATTCAATTTTGCTTTAAATTTGATTTTTTTCCAAAATAATACACATTTTTCATATTGTAATATTCCTTAATTTAATTTAATTAATTTGTTGTTGTTTTCAGGTGATTATAAAATTGGTAATTATTTTTAAATAATTATTAAGGTATTGTTGTTTGTTCAAAACTAAATATTATTATTTTTAATAATAGTCATGAGTATAAAATTTTAATAAATAAATATATTATAAAATTTTAGTTAAAAACAAATTTTAATAGTAAGATAATTAAGATTTTTTTTCTAAAACATCAATTTTATTATTTTTTAACTAAATGAAAGTGTTAGTTATTGTGAGCGAGGTCTAATTAAATGGCTAAGACTTTTTAATACATTTTTAAAATTTTAATTTCAAATCTTAATATGTTCAATTGTTTAAGATAAGTTTAAAAATCAAAAGAACTAACTACTAACTTCTATCTCTGATAAAAAAATGTTATATTTATTTAATAAATAATAAAATAAGTTACTATTTTTAATATTATTTTTTGATAATTGGAAAAGAGGAGTGTTTATGAAAAAAATTGAATCGACATTAAGGTGGTACTTATGCTATTTGAGTTAAAGTTTGTTGGTTTACTACTTTGAATATTTGTTTGATTAATACTACTTTTTCAAAACGGTGGTTATGACAAATGGAACCAAATGGTGCAAAAATCAAACAAAAATTAATCTCCGCTCTGAATGGTTCACCATTTTATCTGACAATCAAAGCATCCAGAATCTAGTTTCTAGTTTGGTTGCTTCAAGTCTTTAAGACAAATTGAGCATCAACATTAGCCTATGGACATCATCCATCAGCATCAATTTCTCTGAAATTTACAATAAAAATTAACAGTGTGGAGTCCTTTCTGCGTCATATGGAATCAGAAACTACTTTTTCATTTTAATAAGGATAAGAATAAGAATAAGAATAAGAATAAATAAAGATAAGACTCGTTTTCACCTTTACGATAATGCATGAGATTTCTCCACACAATTCGCTAGTTTTGGCTGTAAAGCAAGGAAATTTCTTGAGAAGAAAGTACGGGCGAATAACAATAAACAACTAACAGATAACTAATCAAACAAACAAATCTTGTAATCGTCAGATCAGACCCCACTTTTTCAATCGTCTCTTTCACACTTCTCTCAACTTGTTCTTATTTCCCTCTCTATTCTTATTAATACCCTTTCAAATTCTTCTACAACCAGCAATGTTCCCATCTTTCAAAATCCAATCTTTTTCTTCTCATTGAACTAATTAATCAAAGAAACCACTGCCCTTTTCTCTGTTTTTCTTGTTTCTTGTCATAACCCATTAATCAATGGAAGGTGAATTGAAGAACTATAGCCATGGACTTAAAAGACTGAGATGCTCGGTTCAGAAATATGATTGGGGAAAAAATGGGCGTGATTCTACTGTTGCAAAGCTTTATTCTTTGAATTCTGGGTCTCAAATTGAAGATGATAAGCCTTATGCTGAGCTTTGGATGGGTACTCATGGTTCTGGGCCTTCTTTTGTGGTGATGGAAGATGGTGTGGAGAATGGGAATGCTGAATGTTTGAGTTTGAAGGAATGGATTGCTAATAATCCGAATGTTCTTGGTGATAAGGTTTTGGATAAGTGGGGTTGTGATCTCCCTTTCTTGTTCAAGGTAATTTTCTTTCTTTTCTTTGCTACTTTGAATTGTGTTCCTAATCATTTTACATTAGTATCTATGGTTTTTCTATTAGTAGTATGCATTCATATTCTTTCTGGAGAATTTGAATTTTTATGGTTCATTTTGGGTGTAATTTTTATCCTGGTGTGATTAGTTGTGGAGTTTGTGTAAATCTTTTAGAATAAAGAGGTAATGGTCATAATTTTGGTAAGATTCTAGTCAAGGAATGCGTGTTATCTTAGAAAAATGAAAGGTATTAATTCCTATGCAGACTATTTCTCTGTTTATTCATTTCTTTAATTGTCTGATTTTGATACTAAGAAAACAGCAGGATTGAATTATTTTTTTTTGATGAATAGCACAATTTTTTCATTTCTGGTTTGGTTCGCCCGTTTTCTATTTTCAGCTTCAAGTTTTTGTGTTAAAATTTGAATAAGAGTTCATGTAATGGTTGTTTGTTGAATGAATTTGGTTTCCAACAAAGATGGATGTTAATTTTTGTTCATATGAGTTTTAGTTTCATGTCATTGGTGAGTTTCCAATGGTTTAGCTTTGGAATTGTGTATAATTTTCGCAGTTTCTTTCTTTGATAGATTCTGTCTGTGGCAAAAGCATTATCAATTCAAGCTCACCCTGATAAAGAATTGGCCAAAATGCTGCACAAGTTGCACCCAGATGTTTACAAGGATGATAATCATAAGCCTGAGATGGCTTTGGCCATTACTGAGTTCGAGGCCCTCTGTGGTTTTATCAGTATTGAGGTACTGACCTGCATCACTGAGTTTTTTGGTTCATAAACTTTTGGTGTTCTTTTACTATTTGATTTTCGCTCTTTGTTCGTGTCACGAATCTTAAGGTCATGAAAAATGCAGCATGAGCAATTAGGTTCGCCGGTTGCAATATGTTTCTCCAAATTTTGATTTTCTCGAGTTTCCTATATAATTTTTGATCGAAATTTGGTCCTAATGCAATACAAACACTTCATAATCATATAAAAACATAATATGTATATATGTATTTGAGATTACATCACGTGTAACTGTTTATTTTAGTGTTTCTGGGAGAAGTGTATAAGCTCAATCAAATTGCATGAGACTTCACTGAATTTTTGCTTCTGATGGCTGTCTTTCATACTCATCTTTGGGGAAAGTTATTTATCTGTAGCAAATGGCTATGCCTTTTCAGGAGCTCAACACTGTGCTTCAAAATGTTCCTGAGATTGCAGAACTTGTTGGCGCTGTAGATGGCAACAAAATTTTATACATTAATGAGCAGGAAGGGGAGGAGAAAGTAAAATCAGTCCTGAGATCAATTTTTACCCAACTCATGTCAGCTGGCAAAGAGACGATAACTGAAGTTATATCTAAATTGAAAAATCGACTGCAAATGGAAAGCCAGGTCAGTTAAAATTTCTTGATAAATGCCGGTATCTTGTGGATCAATGTGATCATTTTTACTACCATCTAATTACAAGCTACCATATGTTATGGTTTCTGTTTATCTGTGGTTACCATGGTAGGAATTCAACTCCGATGACTCCGATAGCACTAAAAGCAATTTAGAAACTAAATTTGTTGATTTTCTTATTGGTGATTTTAGACTAACTTTGGCCTATCTTTGATTTCACTTGTTTCCCTTACTGTATCAGACGAGACGGTTGACAGACAAAGAACAGCTTATCTTGCAATTAGAAAAACAATATCCAGCTGATATCGGTGTCATTTCAGCCTTCTTTCTCAATTACGTAAAGCTTAATCCTGGTGAAGCATTATATCTGGGTGCAAATGAACCTCATGCATATCTCTATGGAGAGTGCATTGAATGCATGGCAACATCTGACAATGTTGTACGCGCCGGCCTTACCCCCAAGCATCGGGATGTCCAAACTCTTTGCTCCATGCTTACATACAAACAGGTAAATAAATAATTCCCATATTAAGCTCAATGATTTATGCACACATTTAGTTGCACTTAAGTCGTCAAGAAATGCTTCACTCAGTTATAGCTAGGGGTGTGCAGTTCAAATCTAACTGAACTGAACAATTTTTCTGATATTTTTCAAAATTGAACCAAACTGAATTTCTAAGGATTTTAAACCAAACCTAACTAGCTAACTGATTTTTTTTCGGTTTCATTTGTTTGTTTGGTTCGGTTTGTAGCGAAACTTAAGTAAACCTTTTTTACTTTCAAAGTCGAATAAAAGAACTAGATTTTTTTGGTAAAGCCCTACTTATAGCACATACATTGCTAAAAGCTGCTATATATATGATAACTTTGCTTCTGTGACCGTTATCAGGGATCCCCTGAAATTCTGAAAGGATTTCCTCTGAGCCCATATATAACAAGATATCTACCGCCTTTCAATGAATTTGAGGTTGATAGGTGCATTCTTTCAAAGGGTGATTCAACAGTGTTCCCTGCAGTCCCAGGTCCTTCCATATTTGTGGTCACTGCTGGGAATGGAATAATGAAGACAGGATCATCTGAAGAAGTTGTTAGTGAAGGAGATGTCCTATTTGCACCTGCTAACCTTGAGATTAGGATAGCGACTACGTCCGAGCTATGTCTGTACAGGGGTGGAGTGAATAGCAGGTTCTTCCAAATCTTGTGAATGGGAAGGCAAAGCAGCTCTAAGTTTTAGTGGGTAAATTGTTAGTTTGATTCTTTGTATTACCAACATTTAATAATTCATGTATTATGTTATAGAAAGTAATAGTAAAGCTGGCATGTAAATGCCATGAAATATAGTAAAGTCATACTGGCTAAAGTCCATTTTGAATCATAGTCCTAGGGGTGTGCATTCTCTTAAATCAAAATATACTAATACAAGTTACCTATTTGAAACTATAAAGGGAGGATATTAGTATTTTGTTTGTTCTTTGTTGCAACAATTAACAAACAAGAAGTAGAGACTAATTTCAGATGTAATTTAAAGATTAATACTTCTACCAGACTATTTGGACGCAGTATTTCTCTGCTATTGGATTAGCTGGACAAAATCTAGCTAGCACAGATAGGGATAGATGAAATGGAACACATGTACACACACAAACTGTAAAATAGCATTATCTTTAATTTTTTTACATATTCTTATGTTAAAAATGAAGTTTAGTGTATGAAAAGCCAGTTTCCGACATATTTCCAAATAAAAAAAACATTAATAATGAAGGCAAACGTCGATTGAATAAGCGTCCATACTACCTTGGCCACAACTATCACACTAATGTTCTCCTATAAACTTAGCTACACTCTGGATTGAGTTAATAAAGTGATAGAAAAAAAAACTTCAGATTCATTGTAGATGGAATGAATGATTTCAGTTTCACTGTGTCTGAAGAAGACTGCCAACCTTGAGCCAGTATTTTGTGTGAATTTTGGAAATTATGACATGAGAAGATCTTGTTTGCCAGAAAAATATTACAAAATAGGGTAAACAATCTGCTATGCCACCATCTAACTTATCGATATGCATGATAGCAGCAAGCATATGTTAAAACTTTTAAAGCCACTGGCAAAGCTAAACATTCAACCAGCAACTGAATAAGGTCACTTTAAACAAAAGCCATCTATTGATGTCACCCCAATATTAAAGGTTAGATCAATTCCAGCAGCCAAACGTAATCTTTATAAAATTACCATGTTCTACAATCCCAATTGATGTGCATGGAAAATTAACTTCACAAAGGTTTTACCATTCTATGCCAACAGAACAAGAAGCAACACATTTTAACCAAATTCAATAATCAAAATTTCAAATGGTATCCTATCTGCTGCAATTATAGAACTTCTGAAAATACAAAATCTAGCTCAGGCCTCTGTTATGGGATATTCAAACACTACATCTTTCCCAGTAAGCTTCCTGTAAACTCCAGAAAATGCGTCGAGCTTGAACTCAGTGTTGTTCTTCTCTTTGGGATCCAGGAAAATCTGAAAAACAATAGGCTACTATCTTAGGAATAATGCAACGGATATGCATTCCGTCAATTGAAAAAATATCACTTTACTTAAACCATATGAAAAAAACTACCTTGATAACTTTGGTCCCGTCGACTCTGTATCTAATACGTTTCCCAACAATCTCGGCTGGATATACTACATCTTCAAGAATGGCCTCATGCACTGATGTCAAGGTGCGGTTGCGAGGTCTCTGCACAGCAGAACCCTTCTTTGGGGGACGTACAATCCTCCTGGTGGAAACCAGCACAACATCCTGCCAAACAATTAGATGGGCAATTTACAAACGCTGGCTTCAACAAAATCAATGATGAGCACATTCAACAAAAATACAAGTTACTAATTTAGAAGAAAAAATCAACCCAAACACAACAACAATGGCTATTTCAGCTAAGGACATTTGATAGTAACACTGTAAAGAGAGAAAAATATGTATTTACTTATAAAAAAGTTACCTTTCCACTGAATTTCTTCTCCAACTCCCTAACAAGGCGAAGATGAATCTTACGGTAAGCTTTCCTCAATCTGAAGGGAACATAAATAACAACAGCCTTGCGATTCCCAGCAACATCCATCTGGCTACAAAAATTAAAGTTTTCATTTAAAACCAGATAAAGAAACAAAATAAAAGATCAACAAGAAAACAATAGCATTTAGAAAACATACATTGCTGAATTGATGAAGAGATCCTTCAACTCACTCTTCAGATCCTGACTGGTATTTTCGAGATCAAATAGGGCCTGCAGAGAATTCAAATGATTTAATTTCAATTTGCTAAACAACCGAGTACCACAACTCATGCATAATCAATTGTCACTAATAAAAAAAGCATTAAAGAACTAACCTGAGCAACAGACTCCTCAAACTCAGTGGGTTCAGCATCCTTATCCTTACGGATCTTCTTCCATGTAGTGTACATCTTCACAAATCTAATTAGAGTTATTTAAAAAAAATCAGTACGTAAATTTAAATTGTCAACTCCTCAGCTTTTATTTACAGCCTATGACCAAAAACATTAGGATAATTATCGATAAATCACGAAATCTCCGGGGCATAGCAACCTCGACGACATGGTACGTAATCAATTATCACGGCAGAATAATGGATTATATTTCAGTCTACATTGAATCCTTTAACAGCAAAAGAATGACATTATCAAATTAATACTTAATGCTCTAACACTATAACAGGCTAAATTGCAAAATTCGTAATCATCAAATCAGTCAAAATCTCATTTCTAGATTGACTAAATTGAAAGAGCAGGGTTCTAAGAAAACGAAAAATTCACATAGCATAAACAAATCAATTAGCTCGCGAAATGATAACAAAAAGTGAAGTTGAAGCTTAAGAGTTTAGATTACGAACCGGTGGCAGAAGCAGCGGCCGGAGAGTCTGAAAAAATGAGATACGCTCGGTGCTTCAGAGGCCGCGCGCTTTTGCTTTCAGGTGCAGAGGAGAAGATAGTAAGTAGCTATTTTAGGGTTTAATATGTGTTGGGTTGGATTAGGGTTTGTTTCTCGCCTGCCTATTGACGGTTCGGATTAATTGAATGGGTAAATTACTATCAGATCCCCACATGTATTATATTTCACATTTTAATCCCTTTTATTTAAAAACCGAACGATGTAATCCTCTATTTTCATTATCTTTAACATTACATTCCTTCTATTCAGTTTTGATGTTATTTTATTAAGTTAAAAGATTTAATTAAAAATATTAAAATTCAATTTACTTTAAATTATATTTTTAAAATGTACAAATAAAAATTATATTTTATAAAATTTGATGATTGAATGACTTCAAATTTTAATTGTTTAATATTTATTAAAGTTCAAATTTTTTAAATTTTGAAAAGTAAACTGAATAAGAAAAAAATAAATATAAGAAAAATAAGGCAAATTAAATAGAATTTATGAAACCATTTGATCTCATTTTATTAGAATCATCTGGTGATGCGTTTATCAACTTTTAATTTTATCACGAGATCCGGTAATTAGATGGCTCATATACTAGCCAAAAAATCATGTTGTAACCCTTTAGCGCAATTGGTGTGGCTAGTGGCTAGAATCAAGACTCTTGTAGTCGATTTTTCTTAATGAAATTCTATCTTCCGACAAAAAAAAGCATGAATGCTGCTTTCACCTTGAATGAAACATCCAAAGAAGATGTCACACTATACAGGTAATTTAACATCAACCTTCATCTAAATTCAAAACTTTTAGCTTCTAAATGGCACATCTGTTAGTCTCTGCCATATCATGACATTCAAAACTTCAGTTGCTAAATGCCAGATCTTATAGCAGGAAAGTAGTCGGAAAGAGCAGCGTGTTTTTGCTAGAGCAGGACAATGAATTTAGGAGCGTAACCAGTAATATTCAGCTTCGTTGTGCAGAAGAATAGTAATGAGATTCAAGCTCCTTGAGACTAGCAGCAGCCTCCTCCCCGATTCTAGCTAACATAGAATCAGTTTTTTCTGCCTGTTGGTCAAATTCAACTATCCTTTGGTCTACATGGTCATTAAGAGATGCAAATCCTGAAAAGATAGCAGTCTGCTTGAGCTCCGACACCAACTTGAGTAAAGAGTCAGCTGCTTGAACCTGCTTCCAGATAATCACAAACCAATCAATGGCCAAGCCACAACATGAAGTACTTAATATGGGTGCATGAAATTCTTCACCCTACAATCTACTAATTTACAAGCTGAATTCGCGTTTTTCTAATTATTGTTTATTCTATATCTATCTATTTTCTCAAAATCTTTATTCCATTCCTGACCTTATAAAATCAGATATTTCATCTGTGTGATCATAGACTAGCAAGCATGCAGCAGTACTATTCTCAAAATGAGTATTCTTTTGAGAAAACAAATTTAGGCAGAAAGCTTCGCACTTCTGAATAAACATTAAATATCAAAATATGTTTTTAAGATGCACAATTTTTAGATGCCTCCTTATTCCGTAAGTATGTTTATCTCATAAATGGTGTATGAAAAGCCACAAGGTGAATCATTGAACTTTATAATAGTTTAAAATCAAATTAATTTAAAATCACAATTTATAAGCTCACTGAAATTTAATCACTTGGTTGTGTTTGTTTGTTGTGCGTGTGTATGTGTGAGAGAGAGAGAACTGCTCATACCATTCTGGCTGCACGCATTTCCATCATAAAAGCTTCTTGCGAGTTTCTAACGGGTAGATCATTGACCTGCAATCACAAACATGCTTTCAGATAAATTTTAGATCGACACACTGAAGCACAACATATGAGATTGAATATATAATTTTACTTTCATGGGTGTGCTCCATAAGGAAACAAGATTGTAAGAGCCCTCCAGAACAATAAGCACACAAGCTACGTTGGTTGTAAATAAACATAGGACTTCTAATTTTGATTTCAAGATATACCTTCAAGCTTTTCCAAAATTATAATGCTTACAAAAGAGCTGGACCTAGAATTGACGAAGATAGAAATAACAAAAACGGAAAAAGACTGCTGTAAGAAGAAAAGGGGATTGTTGCAATTTTTATTTGCCTTTAGAATTGTTGCGAAGTTAAAGATTCAATCTACACCGAGATAAAAATGAAAAGGGGGATTATTACCCCAGTGAAATGACGAAGATAGGAATAACAAAAACGGAATAATACCCAGAAAGAAGTAGAACGAAAACAGAAACGGAGGAAAGAGAGATATTCGATTAAAACGAGCGACATGATACTAGAATTAAAAGCAACAGGAATTATTTCAGTCAAGATAAATAACCCATATGGTCCTATTGATTTAGAGTTAAAGACGCAAGGTGTTGACAGGGGAAGTCGAGCATTCCTAAAAAAGGCAGCAGCATTCCTAAAAAAGGCAGCAGGGAACTATATTTACTAGTTACTACAGGCCAATTTAAATGGAGAAAAGACCCAGTTTGTGTACTTGGGAACAAAAGGACGACATAAATTATTGTATCTGCTGCAACTTGAAGACTTATCAGGTTGAGGGGGCCTGTTCATTGCTAAAACTCTGTTTATCTAATCTGGTGTTAATTAAGTTGTGAAGCTAATCTATTTCTTTTTTTTTTCTCCCGGTAAAATGTAATTTTCGAACTAATTTATATTCCGATTGATATCTGATTGAAGAATTCCAAATTTCAATTAAAGGAAACATAAACTGAAATAAGAAATTAGAAATTAAGAAAAGAAAAGAAATTCACCCGGGCAACATTGACGAGGTGAGTGAAATTGTCAACGATGTTAGCAATATCTGTTTCCACTCTCTGCATCAAAGATTTTTGCTTTTGAGCAGCTGCTGCGGCCGCCGCCGCTGTCGGCCCACTTCCTCCCCCACCTCCTACTCCTCCTTTATTCATTCTAACCCACCACTCAAGCTGAAAGCCTGAAAGATTAAATCACGGAATCAGTAAAGTAACAGATGAATCAAATAAAACGGTGGCGTTTTGTTTGTAGCAGAATTCCAACAATATCTAACCTAGCAAGCTAGTACTAAACAGAAAACGGAACAAGTTGTATTGCAATTCGATGTCCGAAACGACGGCAGTAGAAATTTTGTCGGACAAATTTGGATTGACGATATGAAAATGGAAAAATCAAGAAGGAAAGGAAATAATCGAACTAGACAAAAAAAGATTACCAAGTTACCAGATTAGAAGGCAGCTGTGGGGTCGATCTAACAACACGATTCTACAGCAGGCTTCTACTAGTCAATCGGAAGTGAGTTCATGTCTTTGTTTTGATATGTTAAGGTATCTTTAGTTTTGAGATGTGAATCAAATTTTACTCATAGATATATCTTTTAAAACTTTTTTAAAGTTTTATAACAATAACTTTAATGTAAAGAAGAAAGTGAGTCTGGTGTCATGTATGAAGAAAACTCTTTTTAGTAATGAAAAAATAGGATGAGAAATGGACTGTGAAAATCTTTCATTTTATCCCGCAAAAACTGAAATCCATATTATAAAATGTGTTAAATTCATGAATTCATTTCAATCCAAACCATGAAATTTATATTAAAGTAGACAGAAGTCTAATATTTTGATAGTTTTTAGACTATTAGATCTAAATGAATCATAATCTCGCTAATAGTAATGATTTGAACTACTGTAGATGCCAATATGAAGGAAGAAACATCTACAAAATGTACATTATCGATTCAGCAAAATGAAGCTGGATCTGGTCCGGATGAGTTCTTTGGTGTCGACCTGAACTATCTTCTTAAGTTATTACTTAACCACGAGAGGATGTCTTTGGCGCCTTTATCCCATAAGCAGTCTATCATCATATCATGGGCAACCCCTTCCACACAGATCGGAGATACGCCATAAAATCTTCCTGTTTCAGCAAGTCCTTCAGCATCCTACAGAGAGCCAATCAACAACAAACTTGGTAAATGAGCAAAGTATTTAGGAATTATAGAATCTTTCTGCACAAGAAACTATAACTGAGATATCTAGAAGACGAAAATGTAGATAGCGCAAATGGAGGACCAAAGATTGACTAGTAGACTAATTTAATTTCCAACTTGAACCGAGAGCGAATGTGTAATAGCGTCCCCGCCCAATGAATATCATCTACGTGGAACGGAAACTTCTTAAGTCCTAATTTCCAATGTTTCATTTTTGTTTACATAAATGCTTTTGAATCTTCGAGAATCTATATTTATAAACAAAAATATTTGTCCAGTTTTGACGTTTTTCATTTCCATGCTACATGAAATATCACCATATATTAAAATTTCAGAATTGTTTTGAGTAAAAATAATGTATGGATGTACTTAGATGGCATATTGACATGAATCATAGAAGAATAGGTTATTGATATGAAGATTACCACTATGAAGTCGTCCCTTGCACCAATCACGAGAACTTCAATGGAAGATTCTGGCACTGAAGGAACCGGAAGTGACGCGTTTAGCTTCCGTAAATCAAACAATGGCATTCTTGAACTTTCTCTCATTAGTTCTTGGTAACTGAAACAAGCCACGGACAGCAAAATTTGGCTCAACGAAAAACAAGCCTTTAAATTAGAAAGTGAGATTTTAGGTAGGGGTGGGCATGGACCGGTTAACCGGTCCATGAGGGCAATTTGTAAACCGGTCCATTGTAATACGGTTTTTAAAATTAAAAACCTAAACCTAAAATTTTAAACGGTTAACCGGTAAATCGGTTAACCATAAAAAACGGTTCGGTTTTTTGTTTTACGGTTTTTAACCATATAACCATTAGAAAAATTAAAGACAAAAAAGATAAAATTTTAATTCTATTTGATTTTTTAGCAAGCAAAAAAAAAATTATAAAAATTCAAATTATATTAAAAATATAAATTTAAACTATCTTATGAATAGTTAAATCAATGCAAATATTTAAAACTATTATTATTTATAAATAATTTATGAGTAATATTAAAGTTAGGTTTGTATTTTTTGAATTGTTTGTGGTGTTGTTCACGTCCACTTTCTACTATTTATATACTTAAATATTCCTATTTCTGTTAAATAAATATTTTAATAAGGAAAACAAATTTCTTTTAAAATATTTTCATATATAAATTCTCCTAAAATATATAAATATTCCTAAATAAAATATATGTCAATATATTTTTATAATTAGATTTTATTGTGTATATTATAAAATCCATATTATTTCACAGATCATAAAATATATCTTATTAATTATTAAAAATATATGAATATATATATAAACCGGTTAACCGATTAACCACGGTTTTTAGAAATCCAAAACCTAAACCTAAACCATTAACCATGAAAACTAAAAATCAAAACCTAAACCTAAACCGTTGGATCGGTTAACCACATTTTCCGGTTCGGGTTTCCGGTTTCGGTTCGGTTAATCGGTTTGACCGGTTTTTTTGCCCACCCCTAATTTTAGGTACGCTTTACTGGAACCGACTAATTACCCACATGCTAGTCAAATTGACGATACGGAATCAACAAACATAAAACTAAAAGGCTGCAACTTTTGAAACAGTGGACTTAAATTTTTGCCTAAGTGAAATAGAATCTCATGATGCAAATAATAATACAGCTTTTAACAAAACCTGATTCAAACTCACAATCATCAGCTCCTTTACGTAGGCGCATATACTTGTCCGAGATTAAGTAGCTTTAGAAAGTATCATACTCTGATCAAATGTTGACTATTTGATAATGTTGTTTCCAAAATCTATATGTTAGGCTTCATTTTAAATCTGTAGCATTAATTTTTGAATTTAAAACGAACGTCAACTTTCAATTCTACAATGCTCAATCTTCTAACAAAATTGCACTTGGCCAAGACATGCTAAAATAAATAAAACTATTTGCAATAATAGCCGCAAAGATGTTATTATCATTGTCATTCTAGATTCAAACAACAATAGAATTCACAGTTCACACACTTCTGAACATTGTTTAACGGAAAACAAAACTAACCGCATCACCAGATGATCCTCCATTGTCGATGTGAAAAAGGTCTCTTTACAAAGAGACAGGTCAGTTTGAAAAGCTTTAGCTGCCAAGCTTCGTGTCACCTGCTCATAGTTCAAATGAGTCAAACTTTAGGGCACAACTAGTACTGCAAGAAGGGGAGGGCTTTCTCCATGATAAACAGTTTTACGAAGAAGAATAACATATCATAACTGTATAGATTATATTTAAAAGTTAAGAGAGCATCAAAAAGCTCATTTTCAAACATAATAATCAATGAGAGGACTTAGAATAATCGAACGGCCAGTTTTTTAGGACATACTATGCAGCTCTGATGCCAGAGGCAGAGACTGAACAGGTAGTCTACTCTACTTCAGATAATTGATGAAGAGCAAGCAGCAAAAAGGATTGATCCTATGCTGTCCTACATCCATGTTCTATTATCGGTGAGCTTCTTAAGAATAATGAGATTACCTTAAAAGCAGCAATAGGCTTCGAAAAGAGATATCGCCACACTAACCCACTGCATAGGAATATAAAATTTTATTTAGAGCTAGTTCCAATTTGAAGGACAGCGTAAGCATAAATTTTGTAGCAAGTTACCTATTGCCTGAAGGAGGTACAGAACAGACAAGCACAGCTCCAGCAAGATCAGGGAACAGCTTTTTCATTTCTAGAACTGAGTCCAATCAGAATAACACTAATGTTAACTCACATCGAAGTGACTGCTTTACCAAGACATAAAACAATCAACCTATGTCTTGATGAACACTAAAAAATCGTTCCTAAGAAAAAAGCAAGCTTTGAAATCGGGATCCAAATATGTGCTCTATAATTATAATTTAACAATAGGGAGATGAATTACCTGAAAATTTTTCATTTCTTATATTTGCTATGTAGTACTGAATAATTAAGCCTCCAAATGAATGTCCAACCAATACTGGTGGCAGCTTAAATTTTTCCTGGATGAAGTCAGCAATATCACCTGCATGCGTCTACTGCAGAATTTGAAGATGAACAGGAAATAAGACTAATTTGAGAATTTGCTTTATCTAAACAAAAGTAATAAACTGTCAAGAAACACACGATAGAAGAATGAAAAGAAGTGCTAAAATGAGCCACTAAAATGGTAGATCTTCCTGTGGGGGCTGGAGAGTGAAGAATACCTGTAGAGTGCCAGCAACAGAAGCAACAGGACCATCACTCTCACCCTGTAAACAATTGTCAGAGAAATACCAAATGAGTGACAATGGAAGCTTTAAAATTCAAGTACTGAGTTTCTGCATCTTGGTGCCAGCTTAGAACTTCAAAATACTTATCAGAAGAAGTTGGTTATATAGTATGAGGTATGTGGCACAAAAACTTTCGAGTCCCACATTTAGTTTCTGTATTCGGAAACACTTATGGATCGATGAAACTCTACATTTATACCTATACTTATAAAAATAATACTTTATTGTTTAGGTGTTCCCCATTTTAACAAATCTGTTTCCGTTTTCGTTTCTGTTTTCGTGCTATAGGATATCTCTGAGGAGAATATTTTTCTCTTATCAAATTGATTATGCATTTCTCATTTGAATGCTACGAAGAAAAAAGAAACGATTTTCAAATAATTAGGGGGAAAATAATCTGCTCTAAACAACACAAACTGAGACTATGTCCATGTACTAGAAACACGAAATTGATGCATTGAAAGATTGAAGTAAGACCAACAAACACATTACTTACTAACATTAATTTAATCAAGATAAAATAAATAAATCAAATTTAACATGTGTTAATCTAATAGAAATGAGCAGACCTGACCCAACAAGCTAAGAGCATAGCAATCGTAGCCAACGCTTGAAAAAAAGGGCAACCAATGCTCAGCCCAGCACCAAGCTGCATGATAGCTTCCATGTACAAAAACTAGAGCTGGCTTTTCACTTGGGTTATCTATATAATTACACTTCTGTTCGATCACCTCCATGTTCAGTCCAGAAGGAAGCTTGTGGAAAAGACGGCTCTGCCCATTCTTTAACTTGTAGGGAACCTTCATTTTATTGGAATTGTTGAGGACAGCCAGGGGCTTTACAGTCATTTTTGGGACTGTTGAGAGGTTTGGGTTGAGGAGTGTGAGAAGAGAAGAAGTTGCCATTGTTGTCTTTCTCGCGGATGATTTTCGTTTTTTTTATTTGAGTACTGATGAAAATAAACGGTTTGTCGTTTAGAGGGAGCTGCTAATGCTTTTGTTGTCGTTTGCAGGGGATCAAATTATCTCACTAAACAGAGAACAATTAACTCAGCTATAACTCAAACGGTATAAACGTGGACAGTAAATTGTGATCGTGGGTTCAAATCCTCCCACATCAATTATATAACAAAGAAAATTGAAAAATTATTTGTGTTCCTGCATACTAAAATTGTAAAATTAGTAATTGTAATACTAATATGCTAGTATTACTTAAAATTTAGATGTTCTATTATTAAGTTTTTTTCTCTGTTATCATATAAATACTTGGGTATCAGGTCTGGATTTATTTATAACCAAATTATACTAGTTTTTTCACTTTTTATTAATTCGAACAAACTGAATTTATAAATATTTCAAATTGAAGTTTTAATTTGATTCGGTTATTTAGCTTCGGTATATTTTTATACACCCCTATAGACATTAAACTATAGAATAAGAGTCACTCCTCATAATCAAGAAGAAATTTGTCTCTAAATCAGATTCATGGCGCACCAACTTGACAAGTTAAAAAAATGAGAAAAAATCATGAAAAATCGATTGTTGTAGCAGCGGGTTTATCAGGCCAGACAAAATGAAGTAGTGTGCAATATAAATATTTGTGAATAAAATGTTTGAATTGAATTTGTTGAATTATAAGTTAGGTCAGGTACATTGTTCCGCTTGCCCATTCTGTGGGGTATCTGAACTCCGAAGCCAGTCCAACTTCTATTCAATTTCATAGCCATTATTGTCACCAACTCAAAATTAGGTTTGCTCTATTTTTAATCCACATTTCAATACTTTATTTATTTCCAATTTCTCATATCAATGAAGTTCTGTTAAAGATTTCCATTACTTTGGTTTGTTATGCGTGTCCAATTTATTAAAACATCAACTTAACTACAGTTACGAGTTTTAAAAATTAAATTAACCGAATTAACCAAATATTTTTAATTTATATTATCATCCCGCTTTAATTAAATTATCCAACTCATTTGGTTAGTCGTTTGTTATATTTTTAATATTTTGGTTGGTTGAATTTTGGCTAAAAGAGTTAAATCTGTGAAAGAAATTATAAAAAACTATAAGAGCACACCTATTGTTATCAAAATTTAAAAAATATAATTAAAATATAATTTTTTTTCATAATTAACTCTTGCATTTTTAAAAGTAAAATTTTAAATTTCCATACAATATATTGTCATCTCATACGGATTGTGCATGAAGATTTGTTTCGTGCTTGTATAACCAATCTCTTATCTTCCAGTTTAATTTATTTGTTATCTCAACTTGTAATTTTTATCTATTTAACATCTAAAGTTATCATTTTTATAGTTGTTTGACCTCTTATCGAATTTAAATCAAGCGTTTGTTTGCAAACTAAAAAGACGCATGAACATATGTTTTTAGCTGAAGTTTCATATACATAAGGCATATTTTTGACATTTGAATTTGTAATCTTTCATCCAATTTGACTTTTGAACTTATATTTTTTCACTCATCTAATTCATAAACCTTTCAGTTTAATCCATTTAATCCTTCATTTTTTGTAGTGAGTGGCGCCCAATTAATTAGCATTTTTTGCCACATCAGTGCATTTGTGCCTCGCTCTTTTTTGAAAGGTTAAACGAGTAAAATTTACAAGTTCAGACGTTAGATAGGTTACATTGAAAAATGAGGGATCTAGTAGATTAATAGATACTAATTCATGAGTCAAAATATGCATTAAACCTAATATATATACCTGCTGGGTAAAAAAAAGGTGAATATAATATAGATGAAAGAATGAAATCTGACAAACAATTATGTGAAAATTGAGATGCTAGATTGAAACATGTCATGTGCAGATTTTTTTTTTTCATTTATTTATTTTGAAATAGATTTTGCTTACTGATTTTATAACATTCCTTGAAATATTGCATGCTTTGTAAATGAGCAGTCACAAAAACTACTTCTCCCTTCTCTCTAAAACCAAAAGCTCTCCCTTCTCTCTAAAATTAAAAGCTTTTTTTCTTTATTTTTTTAAAGGTGGGAGAAAAAAAAATTTCCGATTAACCGAAAAATCATCTTCTCTCCGCTCATAATACTATTAATCGTAGATCTATTTTTCTTATTTCAATAAATCTTCTTTTAAGATGTTTGTTTAAATTTTATTTTGATTGAATGTTGTTGTAGATCTAAGAGTTGGAAGATAACTTATGGATCCATGTTGAAGATGAGGTTTGAAAAGTTTGAATCTCTAAAAATCAAGCGGTTTCAAGATCTTATTTTCAGTTTGATTCATTTATGTTTTGGGTAACTTTTTGATGGTTGAAAAAGCCCTAATCGATGACTGTATTAACAGTTTTCATCATTAATTTAGAATAGTTCGTTCAATATGTTGAAGAACCATTTATCTATGTAATTTTCATTCTCATCAATGAAAGTTTTAGCCTTTGATAAAAAAAAAAGTAAATGAGCAGCCACCAAAAGGATGGATAATTAATTATGGGGGTTGCCGTATTCTTTTTCCTATTTACAATTTGATTAATGATCTTCAAAACATCATAAATCTTTTACCGTACTACATTCTTAGTGACTCCATAATGTTTTGACATGAAATTCAACTAATTTACACTTATATTACACCTGGATAGGGGTGTGCATCGGTCGGTTCGGTTCGGTTCGGTTCTGAATCGACCAAAACCGACCGGTGCCAAAGTTTTTAAATGGTAAACTGAACCGTAATATTTTTCACCAAAAATCGAAATTTTTTTGACCGAAATTTTCGGTCGGTTCGGTTTCGGTTTTTGAATTCGGTTTTTACTTTTTGAAAAGCATCATTTTCGATCTAAAATTAAACATAAGTCTTAGAAGTAAAACCCATAAATTTATAAACTAAAAAACGAATACAGAAATTCACACTCCATAAAAAAAATTCATACCCCATACTCTACAAATCTTAATATAAATTACAGACACAAAATTAAAATTATAACTCATTACTAACAAAAAATTAAAAAGAGATGAATACAAAAAATTGACAAGTCTAATTCAACAGAAGCATCAAGAAATTAAAGGGATCATCAGCAAATTGATCTTGTTTAGAGGTGTAGATCTGTCGATATAAAGAAAAAAAATGAATTAGGAAAAAATTAAAGTGAATAAAGAGAATGAAACATGCAGTTCCAAAATTATACCAATAATAACAAAATATCAAAATAAAAAGAAATAAATTTGATTAAACACTTACTTTTTTTAAAAGGATTTCAAGCAAATATCCATTTATGAAAAAAATTGACAGATTCGAAGAAGCGAAAATGATGGCCTTCCTTTGAATCGCCACGCTAAACGTTGAGGGAAATTGTATGATTAAGTGGAGTGTTAAATTAAAAGGTATTAGTTAGAGATTTAAGAAATCAATTGGAAATTAGGGTTTTTAATGGTGAAAAACAAAAGGAATAAGGAGAGAAGAAGAATAAGAGAGTGCCGCAAGAGAGAGAAAAAAGAAATGAGAGATAGGGTTCACAATATTAAGGAGGATTATATATAATATTGAAACGGCATAGTATTAGATAGTATCCTTGATAAAAAAAATGAACTGAATCAGACCTCATTCGGTGTTATCGGTTTTTCGGTTATTTCGGTTTGGGACAACCTCAAACCGAACCAAAGACCGATCTCCACACTTTTTCATATCTGACACCGAACCAAACCATTTTGACCAAAAAACCGAACCAAATAACAAATTTTGGTTTGGTTCGGTTCGGTTTTTCGGTCTGGTTCGATTTCTGTTCACCCCTACACCTGGATCTCATTCTAAAATTTTAAATTTGAAAAATTAAAAAAGGTGGTATGGTAAATAGTGTGAGGTGTTTCTTCTTTGAATCGTTGAGGCTGAAATGAAAGAAAACTGAAGCACAACCGACTGCTACGTAAATATAACTATTATTATTTTGATAATTGGAAAAGGGGAGCTTTTGTGAGAGAAATCGAATCCACCACCTGGCAGATTGTTATCTAGCGCTTGTAGCATTTGAATTATAAATCATATGACAACGGACAAAAAAATCGGAATTACTAAAAGCTTAATGCAATAACGGCGGATAAACAATCTATAAGGTTTTAAAATTTGATAATCAACTTTAAATCAGTGTTTTAAAAACCGAACTGGTGGCCGAACCGGTGAGGCCACCGGATTCAAGTCCAACCGGTTTAATGACCGGTTCAACCGGTTTAATAAATTTAAAAAAATTTGAAAAAATTCTGTTTGGCCGGTTTTTTACCGGTCTAATCCTTCAACACCCGGTTTTTTTACCGGTTCATATCGGTCCAATCCGGTTCAACCCGATCCAATCCAGTCTAACCAAAAGATCCGGTTTTTTACCTTTTCAGATCAGACCATTGACCGGTTCGCGGTTCAACTGGTCTGACCGGCCAGTCCGGTCCGGTTTTTAAAACACTGCTTCAAATATAAAAAATACGGTAAGTATCATAATTAATTATCCAAAAGAACAGAGGCTTTGATTTTTGTTTTCTCTGTTATGTCCAGTTTACCACAGTTTTCATAAAAGAGGAATAGTATATGCTTTTGTTTGCTCTAAAAACATATTATGGTCCTATACCCTACTCTATTGGATAAATATATTTATATGGACCTACCAAAGAAATTCAGCATCAGAAAATGAAATTTCCACTTGAAAATTCTCATGATATCAGTTCCTTAATTATAAAGCAAATCAAATTACATTAATACCCGCATTGTGAAATAAGCCACTAGTTACTACTATTTGTTAATTAATTGATTATAATAATGTTCGCCTGGAAATATTCCGGACTCGAATCTTTGAATTTATAATCGGGATCGGTTTGAGGTTTGATACTTTAACGAACCTATGCAGATATTCACAGGGCTTGTTTGGTTAAAGACACTTAACCACGTGATCTAAAAGATAATAATCTGGGAGTCACGGACTCAGGCGAGATTAATACCGAAAACTACTCCTAAATTAAAACAATCCGGAGATTGCGGGATAAAAAGCACTGGGCTTGGTTTTTGATTGATTGATTTGTTGATACAAAAATAATAAAGCTCTGAGCTATTTATAGCTCCTCATAATTAAGACTCCTAATTTAACTAGGACTAAGACTCTGAAAGCAAATTACTCCTATCGAGCTACGAACTCCTAATAAAATAGAAAAAGCAATAATAAAAAGGCTTTCCGTTGGGCCTTAATCCCTGATAAGCCCACATGAAGCTCGATCCGGTAATTATTTGGGCCGGTGTAAACAATGCCCCCAACAAGTCTGAAATGTTTATCTTTTGGGCTTGTTCTCCCTTCTCAGTGCTTCCAAGCCCACTACTGAGGCCCAAACCATTCGAAAAAACTTAAAGGGGTGCGCATCTATTGACCTTTCGGTACCCCCTTTAAGCCACGTCGTCTCCAGCTGTTCTCCACGATGCCACATTTTGGCCCCACGACCTTTCGGCTTCCTCTGATTTTGTCATTTAACAAAAATACCATCTCATTTCTTCACTCACCTATTCTCTCTGCATTTATCAAGCTTTCTCTCTCCTCAGCAACCTCGAGCAATTCACCAAGTCTCTTCTGGTAAGTTTTCGCCCTAGCTTCTTTCATCTCTGATTCACCTCTTTTAATCATTCGCCCAATCTGAGAAGTTTTCATTTACAGTTATCATGGCTGCCCCCAACGATACCATCGCCTCCCAAGTGACCGATAAGATTACTGAGATCCGTGCTGCAGCTCCAAATACCGACTTTCAGGTAATAATAAAAACTAATGACAATCAAGAATGCGTCGGTCCAATTCTTGTCTCACCCAGCCATCTGTGCGACATTGCTACCCCGTTCCATGAAGAAGTACCACCTCGCTTTTCACTCCCCCATCAATCGTCTATCTGGGTAAACACCATGTTCCGAAACTGGCCGACCGAACACAAGGGATACCAAGAATGGGTCACCAGACTAAAACCCCACTTCGGCCAACTATGGAAGGACATAGGTCTTTACGACATGATCAACCTCTGCAAAGCAAGCAGGCCGATAGCGAAGCACTACATTATGGGTGCCTCTCTCTTTTGGTCGACCGCCGTTCATTGCTTCTGTTTCAAGTTCGGCATGATGACAGTCACTCTGTTGGACATGGCGGCCATTCTCAACGTTCCAATCATCGGCGAGCGTATATCGCCCAATCTTGACGCTGAACTGCCCCCATTCAAACTGACAAAGGCTCAACGAAGCTACGGCCCCTTCATAAAACTGTTCATGGGCGAAGAACATTACAAGCCCGAGGTGAAGGAACACATTGCCTTCCTCGCCTTCTTCATAGCCAAGTTCGTCCTCTGTACCTCCTCCTTCAGAGTGACCACAGACTGCTTCACCCTGGCCGCTGCTCTTGCTGAAGGGCGAAAATGCAACATTGGGGAGTTCATGCTTGCCCATCTGTACCGAAGCCTGAATGAAATCGCCCCTCACGGCGAAAAGAGAACCTTTCAATGCCCAAGTGGGCCCCTGTGGGTGTTGCAATTGTGGCTGGCCCTATACTTCCCTGAGCTCTTCGAAGTCGGCCCTCAGATCAAAGCCGAACTTTGCGGCTACCAATTAATCGCCGCTGGTACTCGCCTGCCTCACGTGTTGGACGTGTTGGAAGTTTTTACCAACTCCGTCAGGGCTTCGGCGTTGTTCTGCCCACTCCTCAACTTGAAGTATCTCCCTTCATGGTTCTTCGTCGCCTGGGATCGTGAAAATACAGATGAAGCTAAGGCCGATCCATGGGTGAAACTAGGGGGACAATACTGGGGCAGTTCTCTAAAGTCACGAAACCTTATCGCCGGTTTGGAATATAATCGTAGCAGCATTGAAGCCTATTGCCCCAATTATGTCGCCCGCCAATTCGGCTACTGTCAAGGAATTCCCTGTCCTTTGTTGATCTCCGTCAACAACCGCGGGACCTATAAACCATCAATCGAAGATTACCCTGACCTTCAGTTTATTCTTCGCCTTAACCGTGCTTATCTTCCCCCAATTTCTGAAATTTCTCGCCCTTCTCTTTCCCCTTCCTGTACCTTAGAATATGAAAGCTGGTGGGCTTCAGTTATCGAGTCTTTCTTCGACCTCTCGCCCAAAGAAATACTAAGTCTTCATAATTTTCAATTACCTCCTTTATCTCGAAACCCTACTCATGCCGATCTGTTTCTTTTGCAGGCACCAAAACGCCCCCAATTCGAAGGTAATCTCTTTCACCTCTATGAAATAGCTAAATTCGAACGCTTTTACAAATTTAAATACGACCCCCTAGATCGCCCTGGTATGAACCTTAGGATGCAGCGCCATAGGCGAATGACTAGGCAGAAATATGATGAAAAAATGAAAAAGGTCTGGAAAGAACATTATGAAGTCAAATATCCCTACGATTTTTACCTTGCCCATATTCGCCCAAAATTTAAATATAAGAGCCCACCAGTACCTAAAGTTAACATGTCTACACCCAACCCTATAAAACTTCCAAAGAAAAGGGTAAAAAAACGAAAACCCGAAATAACAAGTGAAGGTGTAACATATACCGGCATCAGATGCCCATCTGATGCTGAGGCGATAAATGAACTTGTCCGAACTGGTTATGATAGAATACCAGGTAAACAGGTCTTTTTATTCGAATTCCCCTATCGGTTTCGGCCATTATTTGCGTTCTAATTTAATTTTCTTTCAGTTGGCGTGCCTCGATGGAACAAAGGGGACGTCTTTGACACTGATGGCGAGGGGGAAGTTGAAGCGAAGAAGGCGAGACAAAAACGCCCGGCGAAAAAGCCATCCAAGAAAGAGCCGAAGGCAAAGAGGGCGAAGAAAGACACAACGGGGTCTCGTATGTTTGACCCTGTTCCTAAGGAAGCCCCGTCTCAACCCAGCGCCCACTCTTCTTCCAGGGGCGACACAGAGACGGCCGATGATCAGACCGGAGATGAAGGTCGTTCAATTCAACGGTCTTTATCCCAAAAGGCCCCTTCAGACGCCACCCCTTCTGAGACAACCCCTACAGTATCTCAGATGCTGGCTTTCTCACCGCGGCCGACGCTGCTATCGCCGCTGAGTTCGTCTCTGGCCAATTTACCGGCGCGCCTTGATGCCCAAAAGACTAAGGTAGCCCTTATCGATTACTTGTCTTTATGATAGTAAATCCGCAGCTGATATTTTATTGTGGCAAAACTTGGCAGATCCCTGATGACACACCCGCTGATCAGGACGATGTGGCAGCTAAGGCAGCGGCGTTCCTGGATTCTGATAGTGACGAAGAGGATTCGCCCCTCCCAGAAAGTGAGATGCGCGAAGTGACCAGCAGTTCCACCGAGAACTGGGGCGATCATCTGGACGTCATTGCAGAACTGAAGTCCCAAGGCACTACTCTTTTCAAATCGCCCAAGGATCTCGAGCGGCTTCAGAAGTCGGCAACTGCCTTGGCCGATGCTCCTCCAGAAGTTCTCAGTGAGAAAGCTCGAGGTGCAATGGTCAAGCTCTCTGCGTCGCTCCCAGCTTTCCGGGCGATCTATGCTGAATCGACCACTATACAATCCAACTATGATGAGCTGATCGCCCAGGAGAATGCTGCCAAGGAAAAGCTGGAAGGGTTGAAGGTGAACGTGAAATCGGCTGTCTCAACCCTTAAATCTCGCCGCGATAACGCCAAGGATTTGAAGGCCAAAGTCGCCGCCTTAAAGCTGGAGCTGGAAAACGAGGAAAAAGCCATTGCCGAGCTCGAAGTGTTGATGGACAAGGACCTTCTTGAAGGTGTTGGTGTAAAGAAGAATCGAAGCGAGCTGAAGCAGGGCCTTGCCAACCTGAAGCCTAAGGTAGCTGAAGCTCGTACCCAATTCAACACCCTTCGCAGCGAGCTGGGCGACATATTCAGCCATTTTTGAAGTTTTATAAGTTCGGAAAAATTTATATCGTTTCATTTCTGTAATAGTTTTGAATTTTAATACTATTTGATCGGCCTTGTGGCCGTATCTTGTTACAATTTGACAATGTTCCGGTTTTGTATTTTAATCGGCCAGGTAGCCGAAAGTTTCACTTTCTGTTTGCATTTTAATCGGCCTGTGGGCCGTATCTTGCTTTTGCTGCAATTTTAAAGTTTATTCGGCCACAGAGCCGAAAGTTTTACCCTATATTCGCATCTTGTTTGATTATTTTCATTTTATCGGCATATAGTTAGTCCGATTCGAAATAATGTTTATAAAAAATAATTACATGTTGAGAAAAACGGAGAACCCGTTGAAAAAACTCAATCAGTGCGAACACGCCGAATTCCTAAGTGGTATGATCAAATAATCGGCGATTAATAATAATTGTAACATTTCAGGATGCTTGCCAGTTTACAAACAGCACTACTCTTCGTCGGCTCCAAATAACCGACGGTCTACGCCCTCCCAACAGCTAGGAACGTATTTTTTTAGGAACTGACCGTTGATCGCCCTGTCGTGTTCTTCCCCATCAATGTCTGCCAACAAATAAGCACCGCCTGTTAACTTGTTGACCACGACAAAGGGTCCTTCCCAGTTCGGGCTCCATTTGCCAAGCCGAGTGTCTTTGTGGCCGATAGGCAAGACTGCTTTCCATACTATATCGCCCACCGTAAAAGCTTTCCGTCTTACCCGTTTGTTGTAAGCTCTCTCGACCCTTCTTTTCTGGGCTTCTAAGTGGTCTAACGCCGTCAGACGTTCCTCGTCGAGGTCAAGAGAATCTATCACCATTTTGTCAAAGTAGTCTTCCTTGGACAACTCGCTCTGGTATCTGCGGCGAGTAGACATGACGGTTAGCTCCATTGGCAACATCGCATCATAGCCATAAACTAATCTGAACGGCGAAGTCCCAGTAGCCGACTTCTGACTTGTTCTGTTCGCCCAAACAGCTTCTGATAAAAGCACATGCCATTGTCTTGGGTTTTCTTCGATCATCTTTTGAACTATGAGCTTGATAGCTTTGTTCGTGGCTTCGGCTTGTCCGTTGGCCTGGGCATAGTATGGTGTTGAGTGTAACATTTTTATCTTCATTTGGGAAGCCCACCAACTTATATCGCCTCCTGTGAACATCGTCCCTTGATCTGTGGTTATGGACTCGGGCAAGCCGTGTCGGTGGACGATGTATTCTTTGAAGAACTTGATCACCGCTTCTTGTGTCGGCGACTTCAAAGGTTTAGCCTCGACCCACTTGGTGAAGTAACAAGTGGCGATGATCACAAAAGTATGACCGTCAGACGAGCCGGGGTATACTTTCCCTATCAGGTCGACCGCCCATCCTCTGAATGGCCAAGGCTTGATGATGGAGTGCAGGTCTTCGGCCGGGACGTGTTGTATTGGGCCGAATTTCTGACAGGCTTCGCATCCTTTGGCATATCTTATGCAATCTTGTTCCATTTTCGGCCAATAAAAGCCGTATTTATGGATGAGCCACCTCATTCTGGGGCCCGCCTGGTGGGCGCCTGCTATACCTTCGTGTACTTCGGCCATGGCAAGCATCGCCTCTTTCGGACCGATGCATCTGAATAGTAGCCCTTCAAAGCCCTTCTTATATAACTCGCCGGCTAAGACCACGTAATTAAGGGCTAAAGTCCTCAACCTCCTATTTGTGGCGTCTGGTTTTTCGAACCACTTCAGGAGCTCGTCCCTCCAATCTTGGGTGACGTCCAGCTGGTAAACTGAGAACTGTCTTTCGTCGATCGTGATGCCCCCGGTGTGGAGGTTCGGTGTTTCCCTCTCTATGGCATCGAATTCTCGGTTTACCTTGTAACCGCTACCGTGCTGAGCTAGGTCGTTTGCAACGCCGTTGTCGGCTCTCTCCGTGTATTCTATTCTCGTGTCTTGGAATCCTTCGATCAGGTGTTTCGCCTTGTTGCAATACCTTACCAATAGCTCGGACTCGCATTTAAATTCTCCTGTCACTTGTTTAATGACTAGCAAAGAATCTCCTTTCACGCTGATCGCCCGTGCCCCTAGCTCGGCCAAAATCTCAAAACCGAATATGAGGGCCTCATATTCTGCTTGATTGTTGGTGCATTCGAACTGGAGTCTGAATGATAGCTGGTAGGATGCCCCCAAGGGTGTGACGATGTGTACTCCCGCGCCTGCCCCCTGGCTTGTCCTAGATCCGTCGAACCACATTTCCCACACGGCGATGTCGAAGGTCGTGATGTCTACTTGACCAGATGTCTCTTCCTTGAGGGTAATACCAGGGTGATCGGCCAAGAAGTCTGCCAATACTTGTCCTTTTACTGCTCTTTGAGGAACGTACACCAATGTGAATTCGGACATTGCAATCGCCCATTTTCCAATCCGATTCCTCAGGTATGGCTTTGATAAGATATACTTAATGATGTCGGTCTGGGATAATACATACACTACGACCGGCAACATATAGTATCGCAGCTTGCAGCATGTGAAGTACAGGCATAGACACATTTTTTCTATGTCGGTATAGCGAATCTCTGTGTCCGTCAATCCTCGGCTTAAGTAGTAGACTGCTCTCTCAACCCCATCGTCCTCTTGGGCGAGCATACATCCTAGGGATTCGTGTGCAGCCGATAGGTATAGCAACAACGGCTTATTCGGCTTTGGAGGGGTCATTACCGGAGGTTTCGCCAAGTATCCTTTCAAATCATCGAACACCCTCTGTTGCTCGTCCGTCCATATCCACTCATCGGTCTCTCTTCCCCTCAGCAAAACACTCCAGCTGCGAAGTCGGCCTGCTGTGTTTGCTATGAATCTTCTTAAAAAATTGATTTGACCGATGAGCCTTTGGAGCTGCTTCTTGGTTTTGGGTGGTTCAGCATTGATGATCGCCTTGGCTTTGTTCTTATCTATTTCTACTCCCCGCTGGTGAACCAAGAAACCCAAGAAGTTTCCAGCCGAAACGCCGAACGCGCATTTCAGAGGATTCATTTTTAACCCATTACGTCGTATACGCTCGAAACCTTTCCGGAGGTCGGCCAAATGCTTTTCGCCGGTGTTTGATTTGATTACGACGTCGTCGATGTAGACCTCAAGGCATTCAAGGCCTCTGAACATCTTGTTCATCGCCCTCTGATATGTTGCCCCTGCGTTTTTCAAGCCAAAGGGCATCACGACCCACTCGTACGCCCCGATCGGCCCGGGACATCTAAAAGCCGTTTTGGAGATGTCCTCTTTGCTGATTGGAACTTGGTTGTACCCAGAGTGAGCGTCGAGGAAACTGAGTATTGTGTGTCCGGCTGCCCTATCAATCAGCATATCGGCCACGGGCATTGGGTATTCGTCCTTGGGCGTGGCCAGGTTTAGGTTCCGAAAATCAACGCATACTCGTAGCTTCCCGTTTTTCTTCATTACTGGTACGATGTTAGAGAGCCATTCGGTGTATTGGGCTTCCCGAATAAACTTGGCATCTTCCAGCCGCTTAATCTCATCTTGTATGAGAGTATCCACTTCCCTGGACATTCGCCGGGGAGGTTGCCGAAATGGCCGAAATCCGCTCTTTAATGGAAGCTTATGTTCGGCGATATCAGGATCAAGGCCCGGCATTTCTTCGTACGACCAGGCGAAGCAATCGCGGAACTCAATGAGTAAGTCGATCAGTTGCTCTCTGAATCCTTCGTCCAGTCCTGCGTTGATGTATATGGGTTTGGGCGATTCATCTGTCCCCAGATTGATTTCGAGGAGATCGTCCTGTACTTGGGCGGGATCATCTTCTAACTTCCCGGTTGCCAATCGTATGTCCCCGATCCGCAGCGATCCTGTTGGGTCCTGCTCCTGATCCTCATAGATGCATTCGGCCGAACCAATATCATACAGCGAGGTTAACTGTCCAATCTTCTCCCTCAATTCTTTATGGCGTGCTATCATTTTGAATCTTTGAGGATGGTGGATCGGCCTTTGCCCCCGAGGGTCACTGATACCGGCCGATCCGAGTTAACAAGTAAGCGAGGAACGCTCGTTTCCCCTTTCGAACTAAGGGATTGTATGTTGCGCACCTCTTCATCGTACAAACGTGCTTCGAGCACGTTATGGTCCTCGCCGAAGGGGTTGGTGTCACCCTGCACGACTTCGGCCTCGCCGTCATCTCGCCATATGAAGAGCATCTGATGCATAGTTGAGGGTATACACATGTTGGAGTGTATCCAATCGCGGCCGAGCAAAATGTTGTAGTTGCTCCGGGCGTTGACCACGAAAAACCCTTCTTCGGTTTCTACTCGCCCTACCTTGATTCTGAGGGTAATGTACCCCTCGGCCGGAGTCTCGCCCCCTGCGAAGTCAGTCATGTAAACGTCGGTTGGGTCAAGTTGATCCCGAGTTATGCCCAATTTCTTGAGCATTTTCGCCGGTAGTATGTTGACACCAGCCCCGTTGTCGATGAGGACTCTGTTAATCGACACCCCGTTTAGATCGGCCTTGATGTAAAGCGGCCGAATATGCCTGGTCATCCTTGTTGGAGGTTTACTGAGGGATACTACCGCGGTATCATCGGCGCTATCTCCTTCTGGTACGATTACATCACCTTCCAACGTTGCCTTCTGCCCTGGTTTACTTCTGTACGAGTTGGGAAGTGTGACCACTTTCACTCCGTATTCGTCCCTTACCACCGGGACCCAGGCTTTCAACATGCCTTTCTTGTGTGAAACGACGACCTCGCGGTCTCTGGACAATCTCGCTTTAAGCTGGCCATCGTGGTGCGATACCAGTACGTCCTTGTAGGACGATCTGCCGTTGGAATTTTCATCATCCTTGTGAACCACTGCCGCAGCAGATACATCGGCCGCTTGTTTTTCGATCTTCGGTATCCATACCTTCCTTACCTTGGCATTTCGCCTATCAGGTGATTTGGTGTCCGCGTCGGCCTGGTTCCTTGCCCCCAGTCTCTCGGTTATTGGCCTACTCCCGTGCTGCTCCCTGGGAGCCGAATCTGCCCCGTGATTCGCCCGCGACTCTTGTCGCAGCCTTTGCATTCGCCTCTTCTGGGTTTTCGTCATACGAGGGGTCTCCTCCGTTGGCCGAAATATCCTCTTGAATACATTAGTGGCAGGCCTCCGTTGTGGCTCATGCCTCTGCCACTGTTCTGTGGGCGATTTTGGCTTAAAGGTCTTGGGATGCTTCCTCGTGTTATCGCTTCCCTTGGCTTTAAAACATGTACTGCATGATGGGCACGTCATATCTGCAGTAGGCGAATTATATCGCTTCCTCTTCTGTTGTTGAGGTTGCCTTTTTCCTCCTCGCCACTTAGAACCATCGGTCTCTACTCTTGGCTTGGGTCTTCTTGGATTCCACTTGCTCCGTATCTGCCCTTGCTCCAGGTAACTATCAAAGTGAGGCCGAACTGTGTTAATAGACACGTATTTGGCATCGGCCTCTTTCTTTGCTGGGAACAAAAGTTTCCCTTCGTTAATCGCCTTCTGAACCACGTTTCTGAAGTTTACGCAGTTGTTCGTACTGTGCCTCCAGGAATTATGGTACTTGCAATAATCCTTACCGACTAGCTCTTCCGACGGTGGAATCGTATGTCCTTCGCTTAGGGCAATCTGTCCATCCTTCAACAGGGCATCGAATATGTCGTCGGCCTTAGTCAAGTCGAATGAATACTCTTTTTGTACCACCGCGGTCTTATTTCTTTTAACGAAGCCAGGCTTTCGCAAGGCCGAACATTCCAGGGGTTTCGTTCCCAAAAATTCGGCCATGTTGACTTCATCCTCGGAACCACTATCCTCGCTATCGGACACCACGGCCACGTCAAGCTGGTCTTTGTAATAGGTCCCTTTAGATGCGCCTCTCCTCTGTTCTTTTTCCTGGAGGAGTCTTTCGTAGCTCGTCACCCTGTTTGTTAGCTCGAACAAATCACGAAACCTGTGGCCCTCGAAGTGTTCCCTCATGGCGAAACTCATCCCTCTTACCACCATGGGTACGCAATCGGCCTCTGACATTTTGGTGGAGCACCTAGTCCTGAGATTTCTAAATCGGCCGATATACTTTTCTGCCGACTCACTCGGTAGCTGTGAGATTCGGGCGAGGTCAGCTAGGGTGACATCAGGTGGTGCTCTGTAAAACTCTTCATGGAAGAGGATCTCGAGATCCTTCCATGTGTCCACCGAATTGGGCGACAATCTAGAGTACCACGTGAACGCCATTTTCGTCAAAGAGCTGGCGAAAAGCCGGAGCTTCCAGAAATCATGAGCGGCTGCTTCGCCGCATTGGGCTGAAAACCGGGCGACATGTTCAACCGTCGATTGGCCCTTCTCCTCGCCCGAAAACAAGCTGAACTCTGGCACTTTATACCCCCTTGGGAAAGGATATAACTTGTCGATCCAGTCTGGATACGGTTTCATGTACGATGGGCGAGGCATAGGCCGAAGGTCCACCCCGAGCCTTTCTAGCATGTCCACGAGTTGCCCTTGATTGTATATACTTGGATCGCCCCCCTCGGAGTACGATCGTTCGCCCGTGTTGGGCTCCTGGGTGTTGGCTCCAGTAGCTTCCCCTTGTGGTCTAGCTTCGCCTTGTGGGTTGGACGAGCTTGCTCCCGGATGATCGGCCCTTCCTGAGAGCTCGGCCTCGTTCCTTGTTAAGAGCTTAACGGAACCATATGTATACCCCATCTTGTTGGGTTGTTGTTCGGCCGAACCACCTGGTTGACCAAAACGGCTCGGTGTTTGGTTCTGTTCGGCCCTTCTGTACCCTTGATCGTTGGCGGATTGCCCAGAGAATAATCGCCCTAGGTTCTCCATTGCCTTGTTGAGGCCATCTAAGTTCCCTTGGATCTGCCTCTGGACCGACGTTTGGTCGGCCATGATGTTCCTCATTACTTCGGACATCTGATGCATAGCACCGTCGAACATTTGCTTGTTCTCTTGCGCTATTTCGCCCCTCATGGCCGAGAAGTCGGCCTGTGATAAAGAAGGGCGAGATGGAGGAAGTTGGCGTGAGTAGTCTATCATGTCATCGGTCGCGTCGTCGACCTTGTCCTTAGGTAGGCTCCCCTCGGCGTCCGTTGTATTCGGCGCCTTGCTTGATTGGTTCACCTGTTTGTCCTTGGCCATGGTTTCTGCTCTATCCGAATCTGATTCGTCTACTATGTCACCTTCCTTCCGTTGTTGTCGGCGTATAGACCGAGCGTGCCTGGAATCGTCTTTAAAGTCCGTTTTTGTGCTAACCATAAACTGGTCCCCAGTGGAGTCGCCAAAAGATGTTCGCCTGGAAATATTCCGGACTCGAATCTTTGAATTTATAATCGGGATCGGTTTGAGGTTTGATACTTTAACGAACCTATGCAGATATTCACAGGGCTTGTTTGGTTAAAGACACTTAACCACGTGATCTAAAAGATAATAATCTGGGAGTCACGGACTCAGGCGAGATTAATACCGAAAACTACTCCTAAATTAAAACAATCCGGAGATTGCGGGATAAAAAGCACTGGGCTTGGTTTTTGATTGATTGATTTGTTGATACAAAAATAATAAAGCTCTGAGCTATTTATAGCTCCTCATAATTAAGACTCCTAATTTAACTAGGACTAAGACTCTGAAAGCAAATTACTCCTATCGAGCTACGAACTCCTAATAAAATAGAAAAAGCAATAATAAAAAGGCTTTCCGTTGGGCCTTAATCCCTGATAAGCCCACATGAAGCTCGATCCGGTAATTATTTGGGCCGGTGTAAACAAATAAAAATCCTTAAAACTCATTCAATAATACATGTTTGCTTGCTACCTTATAAATTCTACATCTTTCTTAATAAAACCAACACTAATAGGTGTCTCCATATAAGAAATAAAATTCTTCCCTGCAAAACATTTTCATGGCTGAATTTACAGAATATTTGCAGAGAATAGGCATTAATATGAACATACAGCAGCAGCAAATTCCAGAGCTGAATCCAAGCACAAGATTAGAGAATTATGGTGTTTCAGATTTCTCTGTAGACTCTTTCTTGGGCCACAATCAACACCCTCAATTTCCAGTTTCAAACTATTGTCAGAATAATGATTTTCATCCTGAAATATTGAATTCAGAAGCATCAGGATCAATAATCATCCGTCCCGTCGGTTCGAATCAATATGCTTATTTACCTGACAGCAAGAAAAGAAAAATAGAAATACAATCAACTAGCAGTTCCAAGGATGTTTCTCCTACTACCTCTACTACTACCAATTCAAAGCAAAAGGTCTGTTTCTTGGAGTTTTTTCTTTAAATTTCCGATTCTGACAGTTATCTGATTATTAGTTGTTGCTTCAGAATGTAAGCAGAAGTAAGAAAGGGAAGAACAAAGAGAAAGAAGAAGAAGAAGAAATTATTCATGTTAGAGCAAAAAGAGGTCAAGCTACTGATAGTCATAGTATAGCAGAAAGGGTAAATAATAAAAGTCATTTTAAAATTTTCTTTTTTTTTAATTTTGAAAATAGCAGTTTTTGGTTACGCCTTTCTACGTTCAGCGTTTTCATTTGCGTGCAACGTAGCGGTAAAGCAGAAAAATCGAGTGTAATTCATTTTATTAAATGTTCATCAGGTAAGAAGAGAGAAAATCAACAACAAATTGAGATGCTTGCAGGACCTAGTTCCAGGCTGCCACAATGTATAGTAAAATATAAGCTTTATATAGATATGATCACTATCGCTCTAATATTATATTAAAATTATTATTTTCCGCTATACTATAAAAATTATTATTTCTCTCGTGGTATTTTAAAATATCGATAGAGAAATAAATACCCATTTTTTTAGATATTTTGACATAACTTGGGAAGTGATAGTAATTATTCCGATTATATAAGTTAATCCTGACATGGGGGTTTATGAAAATGCAGTCAATGGGAATGGCAGTAATGTTAGAGGAGATAATAAATTATGTGTATTCATTGCAAAATCAGGTTGAGGTAAATACTAAAAATCTGTAACACAAATTGTTTATTCTTACAAGTTTATGCAAATATAAGTGGATTAATAGAAGCTAATTTTCAATTATAGTTCCTTTCCATGGAGCTTGCAGCAGCAAGTTCATATTCTTATGATCAGAATTTGGAAACTGGATCTTCCAGAAAGGCTCAGGTGCTTTTCCTTTTACCTTTTACATCCTAGTTCTCTAATTTTCTTTACTTTTTTCAAAAATCAAGCTTAAAAGATTAATTCAGGACTTGAATCCCATTAAGGGCGTAGTTAGTTCAAGTCAATTCACGAGTTTTTTTTATGTTGACTCAAAAAATGCTCAAAATAGACTTGGTGTTAATCAAGTCGAGTTTGAATTATTCGAGTCAATTGTCGAATCGAGTTCAAATAACTAAATATTTTATTCGACAAACTTCCGCGTATAAATCAGATTTCAATGAATCAAATTCTTTTATAATTATATACTCTTCTTTTATACTAAAAAGTAAATTTTATATAGATAATTGAAATGAATCAAACTCGATTTTTAATTATTAATATCAAATTCGAGTTGGACTTTTTTGTTTTAAGTTCAAGTCAAACTTCTAATTATGGAGTGAAATTGAGTTTAAATATGACTGCATTATGATTTATTGCGTATGAATATTCAATAAATGGCACTAATATAGTAAATAGAATATCATATAATTAAAAATTAAAAAGAATTCCAAAAATCTTTAGCCCTTACTAGGGTGCCTTATTATGTTTGCCTAACCTATTGCAAAGATATGGTCAACATATTTCTTTTTCTTATTTTTATTTTCAAAAAAAAACAGATAATATATTTTAATATATTATAAAGAAAACACTTATAAACCCTTTCCCACAAAAAAACACAAAGATAAGTTTAAGAAGGGGTGGACTTGGTATTTCTTGTATAAGTGCGTTGCATCTCACCACTCACCTCTATCATGCATTAATGCATTAGCATATACCTTATTCATTATATTTCAAATTTTGGAACTGCATATTCATATTCTAAATTAATTAATAGATAATATTTTTAAACTTCATTTGAATTGAGTTTATATACTTTTTACAAATATACTTCTTCATAAGTATTTTATTCAGAAAATTATTATCCAAAAAATAATTTATGTTTTTGCTCAATTTACTTTGTAAATTTTCAAAAAATTATATTGCACAAGCGAATGAGCAGCAGAGTTTGCAAATTATCTACAAAATAAAAGATAAATTATATAATTGCTTAGCTAAGAAACACGATTATCTATGCCAATATCGACGCCCGCTTTGAGGGACATTCTAATATCGGAAGTAATCTCAAAAGTGATCATCCAAGTCAAATAAAAATTGGACCATCAACTTCTCAAAAAAAAAGTTACAAAAAAATAAACTAAATAAAAATTATATGTTACTTATCAGAAAATTCTACTTTTTTATAATCTCAAATCATACAATTTATTTAATTTAAATTTATGGAAATGAATATAAGTGAAATTGAATTGATTGTTTTGGGCAGGTAAGAAATTCAGGTGGGACAGAGGAGACACAAAAATGGTTAAGAGAAGGAAATGGTTGGTCCATCTGATTCCAATTTGTTGCCTACGAGACCACATCAATATCTCTTTACTTCAAATCACATATATATGTCTCTATTTATGTAGCAGTTCCATTACTTCAAACAAAAAAAAGTATACAAAATTACACTATACTATTTATCTCCATTTTTCCAATTTTTGTACTTATTTTTTCATTATTATTCATATTATTTTTGCAATTCGATTATAATGATTTGTTAAGGTGTTATATGTAATTTGATGTTGGCCCCTCGGTAAAAGCAATATAACTCATGATGATTTTATTTTTAAAAAACTAATTATTATTTAACGGTTTAATGTCTCAAAAATATTAAACATTTACATTTGAGATAACCTGACTTTTAAAATCATCCATCTTACCCGTTATAGGGTTTGTGTGTCAATTATAACCAATTTTTAAAATAATCAAAAAAAGTTCTTAACGTGACTGACGGCCTTTTAGAGAATTCAAATTAAAAAAAAAATCTAATTATTTTTGAAAGTGGTGGGACACAAACTTTTAAAACGGGCTAAATGAAATGAATTAAAAGATTTGGCTATAATTATTTTAAGAACAAAAATTTAGTTATTTTTAAGATATTGTATTTTATTTAGTTAATATAATTTTAAAAGGTTTATTTGTAAAAAAGTAATTGCACATAATAAATCATTATTCAATCGATTTGAAAAAATTTATTCCATAATTGACACACAAACAAGGAATAATTATCATGGTTGTCAAATCCGAACCGGACCGGCCGGTTCGACCGAAAAACCCGCGTACCGGTCAGGTCACCGGTTCGGGCAACACCAATTACCCTTAAATTAAGAGAACCGGTGTTTTTATGTTAAACCGGCCGGTTAACCGTCATTTTGGAACGGTTAAACCGGAAAATCCGGTACCGGTTCGGCCGGTTAATTCAGAAGCATGACAATATTCTTATAAAAAAAATAAAGGAACAAATTTAACCTACTAGGATTTGAACCCAGCTCAATTACTCCTACTTGCCACCTAAGGAACCATTAGACTACTTCATATTTTATGTACAAACTTTACATTTATATAATATAACGACATTTGCTGTCTTTATAATTTCTTCTTTCTTAATTATTTAATGTATAATCAAATATAAATAGTATTTAATTTATTTTTATAGTACGGGTTTAATTCCGGTTGAACCCCGGTCAAACCCCGGTTGAACCTTAAACCCTTAACCCTCTATCGTCACCGGTTCAGTCACCGGGTCGGTTTTGACAACATTGATAATTATGCCTCACTATTCTTAAAAAAAGGGATAATTATGCCTTACCAGTGATTTTGATCAGATATGTCTATAAATGTTAGCCGTATAATGTCGATATTAATTACATGAAATAGGAAAAATCAGAATTGAAAACACAAGTGTCTGATAAACAGCTGGACCAACTGTGATAACACATATGTTCAAAACAATAATCCAAAGATGGCATTACAAATAATGTCACTTTTTTCAATTGCTGTTTTACGTGTCCTTTTATATTTCTATGTCTCCATTTAATTGAAAATGTTGCAATTGATACGTGAGTCTATTTAAAAGGTCTTTATATTTATTGAACAAATTACGTTTAGGTTCATGAGGCATATCATAACTAACAGTTTGATATTTTTTATTTCAAAAATCTATTTAATGGTTTTTCAGTTTTAATTCTATTAACTGAAAAATCTTTCCGTTAATTTAAGCGACTAAATCGTTTAACGGAACTAAAAATGAGGTTTCAAATCGTTTAAAAGTGAGGGATCAAAATCATTCACGAAATTAAAGGTGGGATATCAAATCTTTTGAAAGTAAATGTCAAAATTAACGGCGGGGCTAAATAGTTAACGGAATTGAAACTGAGGAACCATAAATAAATTTTAGAAACAAGAGATATCAAATTATTAATTATGATATATCTCAGAGATCTCAAAATAATTTTCTCATATTTATTGTATACACATGCTAGTAATATAAAATATATTTTAAAATTATATATATTGTTGATCATTTTAAAAATATGTTTAATTATTAAAATAACATAAAAGATAAAAATTTAAAAAATTATATCGTGGATGTATAATGAGATTTTTAAATGAAATACAGTAGACCCTCTAATAATTAATACTCAATAAATTAATAATTCTAATAATTAATAAAATTTTAGGGAGTCAACTTTAATATTACGTCATATATAATATTCAATAAAGTAATAATTTTAATAATTAATAAATTTTTAATCCACTATATGTATTAATTATTAGAGAATTAACTGTACTATAAACAAAATGATAAAGGATTTTTCAAATAGAATGGAAGAAATATTTTCCTTAAAACTCTATCCAACTCTTCAAACTTTTAAATAAATAAATTAGAATCTTTTTGATATAAAGTTTAGAATTTGATTCTTGACGACCTCCATTCAATTGCATCTACAGTAAATAAAAAAAATCTTAATCGATAAAAATTAAATATTTTTTAGTCTCTTAAATAAGATTAATTAGTCTACATTTTAAAGAAATAACTTTCTAACTTATGAGAAAAAAATAACTTTCTAACTTTATGAAATTTTTAATGTTATTAAAATAAGTTTATTATTATGAGAAAAAATAATCTCCAAACATAAAAATAATTTAAGTTATTAAAATATGTCTTATTTCTATTAATTAGTTTTTATTTACTTATTAAAACATAAAATTACTGTACCATATTGTTTTAAAAAATTATCCAATTATGTTTGTTAACTTATTATAATTATGAATTTATAATTTACCTTAAATATACTCCTTCCGTCCCGTTTAAGAAGGGACAAATGAGTGTTTCACATAGATTAAGAAAGTATTAACTATTATAATGTTTTCTTATTTTACCCCTATTTATAATAGTGTTATATTTTATGTATAGACTAATAGTCATTAATTATGAAAATAGAAAAGGGGGTAAAAAAGGAAAATTTATATAAATTGGTACAAAAAATACGATATGACCTTTTTAAATAGGATAAATAAAAATAAGATATGTACCTTGTTAAATGGGACGGAGGGAGTATAATTTTGTCGTTTAATTTTAATACTTTTATATGTGTGCAACATAGTTGTATTTAAGATTACTATCAAAATGAATAAATGTGGAGTCTTGCTGAAAGTAGAGTCAACAACCGATAAATTAGTGACATCCACCAACAAGATTTAATGGACAGAAAACAATTTAAGGATTATCCAAAGAAAAAGGTCCTACAAATGAACAGAATCTCATGGATGTTGCCAATTCATATGGCTGAATCATTCTAATTATTAGATAATTATAAACTATTTCATGCCAAAATATATGAACACAAGTGCACTGCATCCAAATATATATGTTAGAAGACAGCTTCATAATGGGCCATAATATGCTCACAATATATAGGATTCATCAATATGGGGTTCTAGGATTTTCTTCTATGGAAACCACTTCTTTAGAATTAAATTTTATTAATCGGAAATTCAATAGACCGTATGAAGTATATAATAAAAAAAATTATTTGTATATGTTACAATCATTATAGAACGATTATAATTTAATTAGATGAATATAATAATATGAAGAGTTAAATTCGAAACTCTGAATAAAAATATCAATCAAACCATTTTTTAATTGATTATTTAAGAATCTATTAAAGTTTCCAATTTCCATGCACTATCACATTGTCTCTATTTCTTTGACTCCTTTTTAACATTTTTCTCTTGGTTTTTGTTGGTTCATGTTCATGCACTGTCAAACAAACCATTAATTGCCTCCATTTTCAATTAGTATACAACCAAAACATTGTGGCAATTCTATCAACTATATAAGGTACCGGTTAAATCACATAATATAGTTGAAATTCATTTTTTTTTATAAAATTAATTGACTACAACACTCGATTTAAAATTTATTTACATCCATGACACTCTTTTTTAAATATAACTACAACTTATTTAATATAATTATAATTTTTTTCCTAAAAAAGAATTAATTTTATCTTTCCTAGATAATTAATTTAAATCCCACTTCCTTAATTAGTCAAATTTCAAATTTTTAAATTTGAATTTGGAATTGCAAGTCGGTTTAAATTATTTGGCGCTTTCATGAATGAACCAGCCTGACACTATACGATACAATTGTAAATTTTATGAATCTTTAAAATTGTAAACCAAGTGATAAATCATGGAATCATGTTAAAATTAACTAATTAGCTTATAGTAGTTGATAGTTTACAGTTGACAAATTAAAGAGTAGGTAATTAAATCTAACTGTCATGCATCAACTTATTAGAGTTAGGCATAGACTACATGGGAGGGCCGATTCCTTCCATTTTGTTCCATCTTTTTTTAGGTACATATTATCCATCTTTCTATTCCCAACACCTAAAACCTACTTACATGTGTCCCGTTACAATAGCTCCAGACAGGGGGTATAATCAAGGGTCAGGATATAGATCCAAAAATTCTTACATAAGTCTAGTTAAACGTGTATAAGATTAGGAATCGTTCATTTAGATTAACACATGACTATGTATAATCATATAAATTTTTGGTGAATAAAGAAGTTTAGGGTTCACCAATAAGCTGTAACTCAAATGGTATAAACGCTAGGCAGAAAACTGCTAGGTCGTGGGTTCGATTTCTTTCACAAGCGCTCCTCTCTCCAATTATCAAATAAAAAAAAAAGAAGTTTAGGGTTCACTATTATCACAAAAACCAATAATAATTGATTTTGAGTCCATCAAAAATAATTGAGAAGCAAAGCCAAAATTATAGGGATGGATGACAAATGTTAATATTTAAGAAGTTGTAATTTAGATGAAGTGACAAACAATGTAAGAGATAATGTGTATGCTTACATAATTATAATACATCTTCTATTGTCTCTATGTTTCTTTGTCTTTCTGTCTCATCTTAGGTTTTTCAAATGAATCACGTACTTTTGTAGTGTTGCACCCTTTGTTTGTGGCTTTCCAATTGGATGCCTCTACTTTTTATAACCCATAAAATAGTCATCAATTTTAATGCTAGTCATACATCTTCTAACTACATAAAAACTACACCTTAATGACGAAATTAGAAAATAAAGAGAAGAGAGTAAAAATTGAGAAAAATAATTGCTACGGCAGAAAACGAAAGAGAAACGAGATGTAGAAGTGAGAAAATTGCAGTCTCGGTTAAAAACCAATCGATTATCTAAATTGAATTAATCAAAAAAATTTATGAGTAAATTATTCTGAAACTCTTCATATATGTCACAATTCACACTTTAATCTCTCTTTTTTGAAATTTTTTGATCCCTCAATTTTATTTTCGTCAACGATTTAGTTCTTTTATCCATTTTTGGTGTTAGTCAACCGAGGTAAATTGTTTGATTTTTAAAGAAGAGAAACAAAGACAGATATTTTCCACCTCCTGACTAATTCGCACAGCTGCCGCCGATTATTATTATGTTCAACAAAGCTGCTCGCTGCGTCTCCATTGGTCCACACCTTCCACCTCCGACTATCCGACGGCAACTCTGCTCTAGCCTTCGAAAAAAATCCTCCACTGTCCGATTTTCCATCTGAATCATCAAACAAAGATTCTTCTCTGCTTAATAATACAAGTTGTACTTTTCAATATTTTGAACAGTGAAAATATCAAGTAAAAGCATGAAAAAGAAAAAAAAGAAGATTGTAGTATTTTTGTAGCGACACATGAAGATCCGTATTAGGTATTAGTGAAATTATTTTACCGTTTAACCGTGTACTGTATAATTCTCTCTTTTTAATTCAATCAGTCTATCCAGTCCGATTTTTTAATCAATATTTTAACTCTAAGGCCATGTTTGGTTCATGGAATAGGTGCAGAATGAAATAACTATTCCGCATAAAATGACAATTCTTTGCTTTGGTTCATGGAATATGTATTCCAAAGAATTGCTATTCCATGATTTTGTGGAATAAACATTCCCCTCAAAAACTAAAAAATGGCTATTCCATTTTTTATGGAATCACTATTCTATTTCATGCTATTCTATTCCATGAACCAAACATGGCCTATATTCTAAACAGCTGCATATGTAAGCGGATCGAAGCCTAATAAACCCCTTACCTTACCAACTCACAGTTTACAAACCATTAGCTTTTGAAGCCCAAATGTAAAAAATCTGGCCCAACTGCATCCAGTTTCAAATCAAAATTAATAAAAACAACAAAGAAATGGTAGAGTCAGTCGGTCAGCTTAGCCAGATCAAAAAACACTGTTTGATTAAACTTTGCTTTTTAAATAAGTAAACAAAAATGATGTCTCCAAAGCAAATTAGTGAAGATCGAGGGGGTTCTTCTCATTTCAGGTAAATCTCATAAACCCTAACCCTAATTACTGTCAATTAATGAAATTTAAGGAAACTGTGAATTGACTGAAACTAAGTTAAACAAAGTGTTTATTTTATGATTCAATTAATGTTCATAGTTTACCTTAAGATTTAGAATTGAAGTGTTGGCTAATTTGAAAGGCAGCATTGCATTTCTATTTTAATGTTAATGCATTTCTTTGTTTACTTTTATTATTGAAGAACTGACAGTGTTTATTTTTCAATTTTTTTGGTGCAGGAACACTCCTTTACAGATAGTTCATTTATTAGGGAATTTCTTTAGAATATGGTCAGTTTATTCGATGTATCGATATTTGTCTCAAACCGGTGCTTCGACGGTTCTGTTTATCTTCTGTTGTTTGGTTCCCTCGTGTATCATATTTTTGATTCTGCAAAAGCCCTGGAAGGGGAGACCACTCTCTAGTCAACAGGTTGATTGATAAGATATATTTTGTTTATAGCATTCTGCAATTTATTCAGCCTAAGATTTGTGGCTTATTTAAATTGTTTAGGTAGTGCCATCTATTATAAATGGTGCCATCACAGCTTTATACTTCTTTTTGTGGGGCAAGGGTCTCAAGTCTTGTGGACCAGTTAGGTAAGTTTTATACTCTTTTTTAGCTTGAAGAAATATTGCATTTATGCTTATGAATTTTTGAATTTGTGTTTCATTTTCACTATTTATCGAGAGGTTCATGGGTGGAGTTAGGAAATTCATGTGTAATAGTTTCAAAGAAGTTTGGAATTGGTTTATTGATTGAATTAGAGTTGTATTTTTTATGGTTTTATTAAGGACAAAGTGGACACCCTATGGCTTGCAAGTCACATTATCGTAGTTATTGACAGCAAATGGAATTTAATTTAGTAAGTTGTTTAGCTACTATCACTGAAAGGCTTCGGAAAGTTTGAGGCTTATGGAAATAGAATATATGATCGGAAAGATAAGAAACGGTGATGAAATCAATGTTGAAGAGGAATGAGCAGTAGGCTAGGCCTAGAAGCATTTCTGTGAATGCTGTAGAGTTGTAATTTTGGAGCTAAGAAGAAAAGAGAAAGAAGAGGTAATTGCCAGTCACACTAGATACTCATTTCAAAATACTTTATAATCCCTTGAGAATACCTTTGCAAATAAGTTAAAAAAAGACACTCATGGTAGGCTTATTACATGTTCCTTTATAGAAACTGAACTAATTATGCAGTCCTCGCATTTGAATATAGAAACTAAACTAGATCTCATAAGGGAATTGGCTTTTCACTTAAATTGTGGTCGTGTTTGTATTAGGATATGTTATCTTCGAGGCAAAAATTGAAGCAGTGGTAATCCTTTTAGAGCTTGACATATGTTAACAAAGACTTGAAAGGTGTACAGTTGTATGTATCAGTTTCACAGACTGGAATACCTTTTCCAAACTTCATGAGATTTGTGTTATTTATGATTTATCCCATTCTTTCCTGCTAGATGGACTCTCACATACTCATATACTGGAAGCATTTTTTGCCCCTTCTTTTTGTGCAATTTCTTTGTTAATTGCACAAATTTTCTGCTTTGGTCAGTTCCAAAATTTCTTTGTTTGTAGTTACTAGTTAGTATAATATGTAATTGTACATGTTACCATTCTATATTTTATAAGTAGTTATACAGTCATTTATTTGATCCTTCAATTTTCAATCTGACTCTAGAGCCATATTGGCGGAGTATTCTGGTGCTGTACTTGGAGTACTATCAGCAACTTTATATGGCCGGAGAAGCAATCTCTGGAAAAAGGTATTTTTTTCTGTTATTTTTTGTTTGAACATGAAATTTCATTAAATCGAATATGAAACAGTTGCATTTGAAAAATTTTTGGAAAAATTCAAAAATTAACCCCAATGACCTGACATGGAACATGCATTTTACGCTAACACGTGCGCTGTTTGATTCGCAGATCTACATACAGAAATAAAAGATAACTTTTCTGTTTTTTGAGGAAAACTGGTTTCTGTTATTTTAAAGAACAATTGATTTCTAAGTTTGTCTTGTTTTCATGCCATATTTAATTTGAGATTCATGCCTTAAATTCATAAAGCATCATCTCTTTTTCTACTTTACATTGATCATTGATGCACATATGGCTCTTTTATTCCGATATAAGATTTGTTTAGGGAATTTAATATTGTGATTCTGTAGTTATACAACCAATAATTTCTAGCTGCCAATTTAGTTCTAGATATAGTTACAAAACTACTTTGCTATTGACTTATCTGAGGCTCAGATATACAAGATGTCCTGCATTAATCATCCTTGGCTTTTATTGAGCAGTTCTTAATCTCACTGATTCGTAAAACTTTTATCTTCTACTAGGTAGGTGGGCTCATTGCAATGTTGGCATCTTTCTACTTGTTATCTCAAGGGTGGGCAATGGCTACATACTCACCATTTTATATCCTTGTGTAGATTGAACATGTGTCATATAGATGAATATTATTTCTGTATTTCTGATTGTTTCTATTCTTGTGGAGTCAAAACAAATAAAAATTTCATGTTGTTTGCTTAATGTGAAAACTACCATTCAAAGAAACTGTTGATGATGAGGATCACACAGAAGTAGCTTTGAGTATAACACAAATGATAGTTCCAATCCTCGCCGGTATTTTATCAGCTTTAAGAAGGGTGATATCGCGGCGTGTATCTCTCAAGGTATTGAAGTGCATCCATCTGTAAATACTATTTTTCATAATAGGTGTGAAGGGGATGGGGAGAACTTAGATTTGGTGGCAGCCTTTTGTTTACTGTAGTCATTTTTTGTTTTCAGAATCAACTTAAAAGGAGGCTTCATGCCATATCTGTCACTTCTGCAACATGTTTTCTGTTTCCTGTGGCCATGTGGGATTTCGTCATTGTAAGTCTAATTTCACTAGGAAGGCATGTTTGGAAATGATTTCATTGTATACTCGTTGCACACTTCCCAATCCTATTGGAATATTACAGGGATCGACTTCTGGGAGCAGCATAGAGCTACCATTTTCACTTTGGGCATTTACGAGCACTATTATTTTTGGAGTTGTTTTGATATTTTACGTTGACAGTATTGCGGAGGAGAGGTAACTTTACTTGATATAGTCACACGTAAGCTGCTCTTGGCCTTTTGCTTTGCTCGTGGTTGAGGAAACTGTTTTGTACTCCTTGTCATATGTAGAGATATATTCCTGGCTCTCTCCTTGTCAATATCTATTCTGTGTGCTTTGTTATCATCATATCACCCTTGCCCTCAACAGGCTATGCATCTTCATCTGTGAATTATTTGATGATCATTTTTCTCATTCATGTGATGAGTACGCATGATACAGATTTTCATATATTTATCTTGCAACTACCTTATGTAGATCAATGTACAATGTCCTATCAACCATGCATATGCTAAAAGATAATATGCCTAATTTCATTTTTCTTTCCTCTCTGATTTTGCCTCGTGTTAAGCATAGGAAGAAAATATTGCTTGTGTGCTGATCTTGCCATTTTACTGTTTGTGTTGCTTTTGCAAATGATTTGAAAATCGTGTACTTGCATTTTCTAATATCTTTTTTAAATCTTTGCCATTGAAACCTTGAAGTCAGTTTTAATCTGTCTTACGATGTTTAATGAGATATAAGCCCATAAAGCTGCAATAATTTTCATAGTTATGTAATTTGGTGATTTATTCCAATTGTGACTATGCTGCCTGATTCATCACTTGAAGTTTATCTCACGCCTCATTATATTTATTCATTAGCACATGAGTTTCACCTGTCAATCTTGCTTTTTGGTCATGTTCTGTGTACACTATTTGCGGATTCCCTACAAATAAATCTATTAAAAGTATGATACTCTCATAAGGTTCTTGTCATGGAATTTTTTTCGTAAGTGATGAAGTTTTTCTTCTGTTTACAGATTGCACATGGTTTTCTCTTCTCCAAGGCACTTAATGGTAGCTGGGGGATGCATCATTATTATGGAGATTGTGTACAAAATGGACTTCTCTTTACTGGGATTCATTATTTGCTCCTTACTTTTGGGCTTTGGTATGTAGATATGTTATTTCACTTCTTTGTTTGGGTCTTACCTCTATACGCTCATTGGATTTTGTTTAGTAGAAATCAATCACAGAGCACTACAAGAAGAAACCTCTTTTCATCTGTTCAAAGGAGACAGTTGAAAGAATTTCCTTTGAATGGTTATGAGAATAAGGATTAGGGTGTGCATTTGGCTCAAACTAAAACAAACCAAAATCTTCATCGATCTTAAATAACTCTTAAATGTTTCAAACTGAATCGAATCAAACCTATTTTTTTCATTTGTTTTTTGGTTGGGTTTGGTTTGGTTTGTACTAAAATTGATCTGAAATTTTGTTTACCATCAAACCAAACCAGAAAAACTTAATTTTTTTAATAATTTCAATTTCAAATGGAACGAAACCGAATTTGCCAGTTTGACGGTCTGGTTTTGCACACCCCTAATGTTAATGGTCCTCACCAGACAGGCTGATTAATAAAGAACTTGGATTTTTTTTTAATGTTCATGTCTGAACTACTTTGTCAGCATGGTCCTCTTTTATGGTTAAGATATCGTATTTGCAATGGTTGTAGGCATCTATGAGGCAACTTCTTTGGACCGAAGTAAGAAGGGCTCACTTCAGCATTCAGATCCATCAAATGGAATATTGGAAGATCAAATGGAGATGTCCCCACTTCCTACTTGAAACTTGCCGTCTCTCTTACAAAATCGTCACAGGTACAACAATGGCACACAGCCAGTTCATTGATACAAATGAATTTTGGCGGCAAAATCAAAAGTTTATAGTTAACTAGTTAAAATCTCTCACTAGCATAATCTTTATTTTTTTGGGCTGAGAGGCTAATTGTTCATTTGTAGCCAAGTCAGAGTGTACATAAATCCTGTAAATGCATTTGAAGCTCCTACCTTTTTGTAGTGTTGTTGCCTCAATATTTCTGGAAAATTTCCGAGGCCATCAAAATTTGTTACTATTTCTGGTCTATCCACTTTTTTTTTAATTCATTGATTTATGATTTTAAAACATGTTCTGGGCAAGACTGGAATGTAGAAACTGAAGTAAACAATATGCAGAGAATGTAAATAATTGTGGAAGCATTTTTGTGAAGATTAGTGTTTAGTTTTTCTGCTAAATGAGCAGGGTGTCAAAATGAAATCAGATTCATATTTCAACCAATCAGATTGGTTCAATTGACTGATCCGACCAGTCTGTTAAAGAAGTGTATCCTATTTTCCTTTTGTTTTTTTTTTATTGAAGACTTGGTTTCTTTATCCAGCTTAACCAGTTAAAATCCCGATCAAAAAATTAGTCAAATTTTAGTTCCACTCAAATTTCTCAGTTTGTATTTAAATCAGTCGAACCGATCGGGTCGAATTTTAAAAATTGTGAGGCTTCAATATTGCAAAGAAACAGCTAATTATCCATAAATGGTTTAAAAAAAAATACACAATTAACTTTCCAACTACATGCCATGTCTGGCACTGCGAGCATTTTTTGTTAGAGCTTTAGTGATGAAATGACTAACTATTCCAATGGGGCAAAAGAGCAAGCAGAGAGAAACCGAATGTCGAGTCTCGATTTCATTTTCCAATCCATCATGAAACACTTGCCTGCATAAATCACGAGTTTTAGCATCATCGACAAAAATAATAATTCAACAAGACAACCCGAGAAACTAAAACAGATACCTTGCCGCAAAGAGATCGACAGCTAACAAGTGAATCCATGCAGAGGATAATGTCATCTCACTGGAAAACATCTTAGCAATACCGGGCAACTGTTTCAAAGTTAAAACAACAATGTTAAACAAAAGATTCCTAATTCTCTTTCCAAAATAATAGATGCTAATTAAATATTTAAGAACAAAGTATTATATATTCAACGAAAATTCTTGCCTAGGTCCAGTCCATAGTAAACTGTGAAACTCCAAAATTTAAAATAATGGTGTTTTTATGAGAGGGGTTGGACTAGACAAAAAATTCTCTATATTCATTATTCAAGTATGCATGATTCGTACACAGTACACACCTCCGGTAACCAGTATTTACTGGCAAACATCAGCTGTATCGTGTCCGGTGTCCATGAGAGATAAAGTAGATATGCATAAAGAAGTCCAAGCACAACATAAGGTAAGCTACTCTCCATGGATTTTCTTGTCTGCAGAGGGCACAATCAATGAGAATTAAGCTACACTTTACATGGAAATGTAAATTAATCACTTGCACATTTAGTTTATGTTGCACCGAAACGAAAAATACTGAAACGAGAAATGCTAAAACGGACAACAATAATTTTTTTTATATAATAATAGGCTATATAAATATACAGTTTTGGAGTTTTAGAAGTGTTTCCGAAAACTGAAAGAAACACTAAAGCATAGGACTCGACATGCCTACGTAGAATATAGACTAAATGCAAGCTTTCAGAGTTCTATATAGAAGAAGAATTATCAAACCACGTGAAGGTTCAACAGAAATATGAATGCAGTTTACAACTAAACGCACAGGAGATGTTAAAATCCATTGCAAAATTTCTGCAAAAGAAGCAGGTACTAGCTAATGATAAGCAAAACATATTAGATATTAGGGGAAACTCCCAAATAAAAACTTGTACCAATTCTGATTTGGGAGCTACAACCATGAGGGTGTAAAATGGGAGAACAGCTGCAGTTCCCAAGGTAAAAGCAGTGCTTGCCAATTGATAATTTGTGAACCCTGCAGTGCATTGACAAAAAGAAAAAAAAACTTCCAGTCAATATCATTTTAGAAGTACCATTAAATTTTGAAAGAAAAAACAATCTAGTGGCAGAATTACGAAATAGACAGCACATGGACAGCCAAGATCCAAGTAATTAACGTTGCTCTTATCTGCAGACCACCGAATGCTAATTATCGAAAATAAATGGAATTCAATTAGAATGTGATTGAGAAGCATTGATGCGGCATATAAGCCCGAACTATTGAAGTCTCTAAGTAAAACATAACTAAAAGGAAAAACTTGCTTGAAAATTAACTTTGAAACATTAAGACTGAGCTCGATAAATAAACATAACTATTGACCAAAAGGAATTACATGATGCATATACTCGTGAGCGCTTCTGATTGACAACGGATCTTGCAAGGTTTGGTTTACTTGCAATTCTTGAACCTCCAATAAAACTCCAATCCTTAAGAGAATCAGATCCCACCCTTGCTACTCGTCCACCGAAAAGTTCAGAACTATAACTTTTATGAGAAAATGAGAGCTTTTGGGCACCATTCTCAACAGGATGCTGGGATCTTATAATCCGCCATGGATAGTCAATCTATATAAAAAAATGAATTTTGAACCTTAAGAATATCCTTCAAGCTCATACATACAAACAGAGTTAATCACTTCTATGTTCGACTCTAGTGGCAGCCTATGTTGCACTTAAACTTTTCGACTTCTACATAGTAATTTGACATAAACATGACCAATTCTATATGGCTAAAAAAATTAGAGTCATTAAATGAATTTACAGTGAATTCCATAAAATTTATGGAATTTTATTTGAAACAAACACAACTTAAGGGGTTAAATTCCTATTTTCCAATCTCAAAGATAACCAGCAAAAATTTAATTTAGGAGTATAAGAATATGAACTAACACACCTAAAAGACATACCAGTAAAAAACTAAGCAATTCAATCTTAACAACATCATGCCATATACCCATAATCTAATGAACAATAAAAAACTCAAAATGATTAAAGAAAAAAATAAAGTGAGATGAAAAGATGATACCTTGAGGTGAATTTGAGAATGGGAAAAGCAAGAAGAGAAGGCCATAACTGATGCAAATTAGAGATTGGCTTCTTCATTCGGTTAAAAGCTCAGCTAATAATATAAAGCACTAAAATCCCACTAGAGAGAAAAGGCAGGCACAAAGCTTAAAAAAGGAAATTCTCATTTTTGTTGCCCCACTCACACAAATACAGTAAGTTGATTAATGAACAGCAAAACATTAAGCTAGCAGTGCCAAATAAAACAGGAGATAATATATTATTTGTTATGTAGTCAAGATTCTTCACTCGACAGATAGGCTTATGATCACCTTCTTGTCTTTTTACTACCAATTTCTTTTTTGAAAAATGAAATTGGAAAAGAGGAAATCTATTGACTTTTCGTCCATTTTATTGTACCATCTAAACTGCTTATCAATTTAGGACGGAACAATATAAAATAGCTAAAAACGATAAATATTATGAACCGAAAAGAGTCTCTTGTTGACCTTGATAGTGCTACTTTCATTTACGATGAAGTGTTTGGCTTTGTAACACGTTATGAGGTTACATTGCATTTGGAAAGCATTTGTGGTTGGTGACATACTCACTCTTGCTAACTTACTACCACATTAGCTTTCTTTCTTTATATACAAAAACTGTCTAAATGAATTTAGTCTATGTTCAATGTCTTTCACGTTATTCAATTATTGCTCCTCACGTTTCATACACATTATTTTAATTATTTTAACTTTTAATTTTGAATATCCAATTATTATTTTAATAAATAATTGTCATTTATTTTCATTAATTATACTAAAATGTATTAGAATAATACAAAATAAAAAAAAAAGCAAATTATTATTGTATTAAATATTTATAAATGAGGATAAATGTTCTATTTTTAATCAATTAAATCATATTACTCAAAAAAACTAAATTATTTAATTAATAGTACCTATATATAACTCATTTTAATATTGCTTAAGGTTTTATTCTTGACATAGTGATGACACCAAAGCCAATGGGTTATATTTAGGTAATGGGCCTGACTAGATACGCAGTCCGAAGTGATCGTAAAATTGAAAGGCTTAACATTCCCACATTTCTAGAGCTTTAAACGAACTGATCACGAGCGGTTCAACATTCGATTTGAAAAGAGTTCGAGTCCAGTTCATGTTGTTATTTTCAAAACTAATCGAACCAAGCTGCTCATATGTGGCTTGGCGTTCGATTCAACAAAAAATTGGTTTTTTTTTTTTTTTCGTTTATATCCTAAATGAACCGAACTCAAAATTAATTTTATGCACATTTATTTAAACGAGCCGAACATAAATATAGTGTTTTCAATTCATTTTATATTCACAAAGTGTATGAGCTCGATTAATTGTTTGTAAACTGACCCGAAAAAGAGTTTTCAAATTGACACGAATAGAAACTAATAAAGAATTTGTAAACTAACTCGTACATAAACTCGATCATTTAAATTAAATCTAATATATTAATCTTTAATTTAATATAAATATTTGTATAATTGTAATTAGAATCTATTTATTTTAGATATAATTATAAAATGATATGATTTTAACTAATTAATATTACGTACCAAAACTTATAAAACTTTTAATCCATAAAAAACATGTAGTTTATAAGCTCATGTCTGTAACCGAGTTCGTTTGTTTAAGCACTAAATGAGCTTACTGCTTAGTTTGAGCTTGTTCACAAGTTTATTCATGAGCTGAGCTCGGTTAGCCGTCGATCAAACGAACACAAGTTGAATACGAACCGAGCCGGACATGAATATTTATTTCAGAATTCATACGAATATACTGAACATAAACACCTCAAAACCCAGCTCGTCATGGTTCACTTACATTGCAGGTATGGGTACATAAATTTATAAGACTTCATAGCTAGCATTGGGAACCAAATGGCTTCCGATACAATCGGAACAATTTAAAGAAGAATAGCATGACCCTGAAGCACGTAAATTGAGAAATGGTCCGAATTTTTTTATTTTCTTCATAGACATTTTGCAATGTAATATCAGATTATTTGTACAATGGTACAGCATCAGAAACTATTGAACAACTTAGTTGCAGTGATGATCAAGCCAACAAATAATATCATCAAGAACCTGAAAAATCACATCATCTGGTTCGCCTTCAAGAAGAGAATGATAAGCATCTTTGTAAAGCTTAAACTTCTTGTCTGAACTACTCGCTTTCTCGTACAGAGCCCGACTCACCGACGGGTCTGTTACAACATCAGCTTCTCCATGCAGGATCAACAATGGCAGACAAACCTGCAACCAAACTATAATTTGTTAGAACCATCTTTAATCAAATTTGATGGAAATAATAAAGATTATGAGATTAAGTTTAATTGCCTCGTGTAATCTCTGGCCTAGTTCTTGCGTTGTTCTCAGACACTCTAAAGCTGTCCATAACCTTGCTGTGTCCTTATAAGCAATTACATTATATTCTGCCTGCATTTTATTACAACAAACAGTAATACTTCAATTTTTTCTTTTTAATTGTTCTAAATCTAATAAGGGTAATTGACTAACGGGTACCATACCTTTTCCTATTTGTAATTTGGTCATCGAAGTTCAAAACATTATGATTTAGTTATTATTGTATTATGCTTTTAGTGACTCCGACAGGTTTCTAATTAAATTCGGCAAATTTACACTTATATGATAGTCGGTTTGTATTTTAAACTTTTTTTTTAATCCCATATCAGCCATACAAATATGAGAATCACACACTCCGTTACCATATCACTTTTCCCGTTATTTTAAATTTGAGATTTCAAAATGAAATCCGACCGTCACATATGCACAAATCTACCAAATTTCATTTAAAAGCATGCCGGGGTCACTAAAAGGTAATCAATTTATAACGTTTTAAAATTTGATAATCTGAGTGTAAATATGAAAAAGTACGGTTCCCTAGTCAATTATCCGTATGAGTTACCAGTTTTTGTTTTTTGAGATCTCTGAAAGCCATCTTAACAAAATCTCTGTGGGGAACAATTTTGAGTTTGGGGAAAAGATGAGCTATGCAGATTAGGATTTGCAGGAGTATCCACGGTGGAATCATATTATCTGCAAACTAAATTAAATTAAATCAAATTTTAGTAAAAAAATAAAACCAAATATATTAAATGTGATGAATGAAAGAATAAAAGAAATAGGTACTTTGCACATTGGTGCAACAAGAACGGCACCGTCCCAAGCATATGGTTGGCTTAAATGCACCTTCAGGGCCACTGCTCCGCCTAAAGACTGCCCAAACAGGTAGCTTCGTAGTCCATGGTACTCGGGGTTCTCTGCCACCAAATTTAAATTTATTTAATCGATTCAACCGGTTCATTCGTGAACCCATCATTATATCGCGGTATGACTTTTAAACCATTGTGTGAAATGTCATTGTTTTTTTGACAAAAAAAAATGTCATTGTTTAGAGTTTTGAAGTTATAGCAGTGCCGGAATTATAAATTTAATTAGGCGGGATGGTGAAAAAAATTTAGTCGAATGACATATATTGTTTGGCTATTTTTTTTACCGAATGACATGTTGTTTGATTTTTTCAAAAAAAATATTTAGATTAATAAATGAGGAGTTTGACTCAATTTAAAAAAAATTATTATTTTTGATTATTTTTAAAACAATTATTCGATACTCACATTTTTGAAATTTAATAAAATTGTAGTACATTCAGTTATATTTTAAGAGCTAACCATACAGTGGTTGACTTTTTAATTTTTTTTTTAAATCAAACAGCAATGTTGTTTTGCTCAATCCTTTTTTAAAAAAATATCTGACACTCTTTAAATTAATTATTTAATATTCATCGACTTTTAAAATTTTAAATCGGGGTGGACGACCGCCCCACCCCACCACTAAGTTATAGTCTATGTTTTGATTTAATTGTTTAATTTTGGTATTCTAATTATCTAGCTGCACTTTAAAAGAATTTTTATGTGCGATTTTGTTAATTAGTTGATGATTAAACAAAAAATGGATTAGTCATTTATGGTTAAAGCCAAGAGTGTAATTAACCGACCTTTGATTTTGGAGTAATGTTGAGCAACATCATTGACAAGATTATCAAGGCTTGGAATATAGCCATGAAGACCTTCAGAAAGGCCAAAACCAGGATAATCCATTGCAAACACTCCGTACCCACTTGATGCTAACTTTCTTGCCACTCCTGCATATAATCAAAATAATTACAAAATTATTATTATTATTATTATTATTATTATTAGCATATTTTATAATTTAAATACAAACTTTTAATTTTAATAATTTAGAATACAAACTATATTAATATTTTATAATTTGAAATATCAAAAATAATTATGATAATATATAATGCGCCCGTCACATTAGTATTTTCTAATTAAAAGACTGTTCGGTTTTTCTAATTAATAGTCTGTATTTTAAATTTATCAAAATTATGTTAAAATTGTAAAATGAGCGAAAAATTTATAGATTGTTACTTTGTTTAGCAACTAATGCTCAATATAACAATATAGTGGGTTTTTGATATTTGGGTGCCTCAAAGGCACCCAAATTTCCAATTCAGTGCCTCTTTCGGAATTAATTCCGAAAGAGTGCCTGGTCCCACTCGTTCCGCATTCTAGGAATGCGGAACGGATGGGGTTCCGCATTCCTAGAATGCGGAACAAGGGCAGCAGCTGATTAACAAAGTTAATCAGCTGCTTAAGCACGTTCCGCATTCTAGGAATGCGGAACGTGCTTCCCCAATGATTGGGGAGACAGTTTTGTCTCCCCAATCATTGGGACTGCAATGATTGGGCATTTAGTGCCCAATCATTGCTGAACTTTTTAAAAAAAAACAAATTTTATTTAATTTTTTTTATAAACACTATAAATTAAATACAATGTTATCAAACGATATACTCCCTCCGTCCCACTTTAGAAGTCCCATTTGACTTTACACACAGATTAAGAAAACATTGATTATTCTTGTCTTTTCATGTTTTTTCATGTTTTGCCCCTATTAATGATAGTGGAATTTTCCATAAATCTCTTTTAAGATAACTAAAATAAGGGTAAAATAGGGTATTCAATGGAAAAATATTCTAAAAATAGTAATGAGACTTTTTAAATGGGACATCCCAAAATAGAATATGGGACTTCTTAAACGGGACGGAGGGAGTATTAAAAATCGATTTAAATGCTTGTTTGATTTAAGTACTAATTTTAACAAATTGAAAATATCTGGGTACCGGAGCCAACTACCGCATGTAGGTCATTTAATTTGTATCTCTGAGCCTTGGTTTTGCATATATAACTTAGTCTCTAAAATAAACACACCCCATTCACTCTCATTACAGAACAACAAACTGATTTTGAGTTTCCGAATGGATTCTTGTCCTCTAAGAGACGACGGAAGGCCGATGTTCAAATCAAAAATACCCCGTTTTTTCAAGATTATTCTTGACGACGCCCTTCGTGATGGCAAACTTGTAAGTCCTTTTACCTTTTTTTAATCAATTTTTTGATCTGCATAACTTATAAGAAGAAGATAGACTTTCTAACTTCACCATGAACATATAAATTTCTACGTATATGCACAGTATATTCCAAGAAAATTTGTCAGACTCTACGGAAACAATCTGCCAAGTTCAGTAGTCCTCAAGGTTCCAAGTGGTGCAAAATGGAAACTAGATTTAGTGAAATCTGACGGTGAGATTTGGTTCCAGAAGGGTTGGCAAGAGTTTGTCAACTTTTACTCTATAGCTTATCGGTCATTTCTAGTCGACCACTTTCAGTGTTTTATTTTTTCTTTTATTTATTTAATGAAGGTTCAATAGAAAATCGTTTATTAATTTATATCGATTTCTAAAATTATATCATTTGTTAATAATAATTTAAAATCGTTATTAATTTATATCGTTTATTAATATTATTTTTTTAAAAATTATTTATTAATTTTTTTTGGCAATGATTGGCCCAATCATTTGCATCTCCCCAATGATTGGGGAGACAAAAGTGCTCCCCAATCATTGGGGAGAAGCAACGTTCCGCATTCCTACAATGCGGAACGTTGCTAAGCAGCTGATTAAGCAATTAATCAGCTGCTTAAAGCGTTCCGCATTGTAGGAATGCGGAACGCCACGTGTTCCGCATTCCTACAATGCGGAACGCGTGGGACCAGGCACCTTTTTGGAATTAAATTCCAAAGAGGCACACAACTGGAATTTTTATTGCCTATGAGGCACAGAAATATCAAAAACCCCAATATAGTCTGCATTGTATATAAAAAGTGAATATTATGTTGATATATATACCTTCAAATACAAAAGTGCATGTTTCGCCATAACCATGGCAGTAGCAAACCAATGCCTTGGGGGGTGATTTTTCCGGCAGCCAGCTTTTTGAAAATATTTCTATTCCTCTAGAATTGACTTCATATGACTGCATACAAAATCTGAAGTTATTTTAAAATGCACACCTATTAATACACACACAACAAACTAATTAACCAATGAGTTATAGATCAAATAGTATAAGCGCTGAATAGCAAATTGCAAATTATTAGGTTGTAAGTTTGATTCTTTTCACAAGCGCTCTTCCATCCTTCAATTATTAAAAAAAAATATAAAAAAATTAAATATTCTCTATCAATATTATATCTTGACACAAAAGTAAAGAATCTTTTTTACTTAATTAGGATTTAAATTATAATTTGAAAAGTGAAATAAGTGCTATTTTTATTAAAATATTTAAAATGTATAATGATTAGATAGTGTATTTGTTGAATCAGAAAGACCGCAATGTATAAAAAATATGTACTCATATGAGTTCATAACAGAAACCACAATCAGAGAGAGATAAACTTTCATATTCAAAAAAACTTTTTTTTTCTCTGTAAATAAAGTCTAGTTGTCTGGAGTTTTTTTTCTTCTTATTTCTTCCGACTGTCGTCAACAGTTTAATTTGCCATTTCTTTATTTATGCTATTTTAATTTTATAGAATATAATAAATAGCTAATTTTTTTTTCATTTTTTTAAAAATTAAAGTTTACCAATGAAGCGCAATTCAATTACCAAAAAACAAAAATCGATTAAAAATCTTCCAACAACAAAATGGAATCGTTTATGAGCTTTATTAATTTTATTAATTTTCAATTGTTTGTCTTTTTTTTAATGTTTTATTTTGTACTTTTTTTATGAAAGGTTTGTTGTCCTTTCTCTGTGAAAAGTTTGTTGTCATTTCTCTATAAAAAGTTTGTTATTTCTTTCTTATGAAAAAGTTACCAAGTGGTGATTGAATCAGATGCAGTGAATATGCGGGTGATTGAAGAAGTTTGATCGAATACTGATTAAAAACTGCACTTAATTAGCGAAACTGTTAATAATTTATTTGAGTTAATGTCAAAAAAATCACTAACTTTACACATTTTCTCATTTTAATCACGGAGTTTAAATTTTTTCATTTTCATGCATGATCTACCATTTTTCTCAAATTCATACACGGTGCTAAGGTGGCACTCATTTATTGGTGTAAAATGACCTCTATCTCAGTGAATTAGAGTCATTTTTGAGACTCGAAAAATATTACGGTGATGACTAATTGTGTGCCAAATCATGCGAGTTAATGTTCAAATATGCTACTGTTAGGCGGAAGGTATATTTGTGCCATTTTGGTAATTTTAGGGTCATTTTTAACACTCAAAAAACATTAGGGAGAATGTGAGTCATATGGTAAATACTAGGGTCATTTTTGTATCTTAACCTTTTACGCTTTCAGTTATACATTGTTAGCTAACATAAGAGTAGCTCTAATTGGGTAGATTCATAGAATAGATGCAAAGAAGGTATAAAATTGATTGGTATGCTTAATTGGTATATATGATACAGAAAAAATCCCATTATAGATAGGAACAATCTGACATACCTCTTCTATCTTCACTCCTTCAAAGGGTATCTGCAACACAAAGAGTAAAACATGTTAACTATAAGTTTATCACCAAATCTTTATTTTGAAGAGCTTAACAAAAAGGACTATAATCAATTATATTTACATTTTCCACCTAAATCTATATAATTATAATATGAACATAATGGAAAGTTAACAAAAAATTAACTAATATATCTTAATTTTTTTAAGTAAAATAACCATCTATCTTTATGAGATAAAGAGGGTAATATAAAATCAAAGTACCACATTGGAAGAGAGCCATCAGACACAAATCGAACATCGGATGTAGAATATCATCTAACATTAAATGATAATTAATTATCATATTTAGTATTATTTTACACTTTTTATTAACTTAATCATCTAAATGGATTCTTAAGATAAAATATAAAGCTCATTAGTTTATCATACAGTAAATCGCATGCCCGAAATCTCAAACCGGATAAATAAGTGTACCTTCATTAAGCAATGATCAATTTGTAGCTGAATATTCTTAAATGCATCTCTTGCAAGCCTTCTTTGTTTAACATTGTCCATTTTGACATCCAACATCTTCTGCAACTCAGCATTCATATCTTTCATCTCCAAGTTCTCAGTAGCTAGATAATATACCTTTTGTTTTGCTACCTAAAACTATATTGTATATATTATGTACGTATATTTATTGTTATATATGTGGACCGTAGTAGTTGAATCTTTAAAAGCTTGTAATAATAGTTTGTAGTAATTAGTTGGAGAGTGCATGTTCTGTATAATTGCAGAAATCACCAGAATCGGTTGCTTATGTATTTAATGAGTATTTATTTATTTTTGGTAAAGTCAGTTTTTAGGGTATTGACAAAAAAAATCCTAACGTTTCATTTTTTTAGCGATTTAAGTCTAACGTTTAAAATATTACGAAACAAATTATAACCTTCTCACTTTTTACATTTCGTAGCTCAACCCATTTTCATGCTATTATTTGCAATGTGGCAGTCATATTATTGACATATTAAATTCTAACGTTTTAAAATTTTGCAAATAAAACTCTAGCGTTTCGTATTTTTGAACTCTATAGCCTAAAAAAGATGACAAAATAGTCGAAATTCGGGATGAGGCTATAAAATGTAAAAATTAAAAAGGTTAGGATTTGTTTCGTAAAATTTTAAATGTTGAACTTAAATTGCTCTAAAAATAAAACGTTAGTATTTATTGATAATACCCCTTTTTTGATAATAATAAATATTTTATCAATGAAGAAAAATGTACAATTTGATCAAAATTTACATAAAAACCCATTTTCAAAAAGGACAAAATAAAAATCCCTATCAAAAATGAGAATTTGTAATATATATATTTTTTAATTGCGTTGACATAGCTTTTTAATTGTGCACTCAGCTACCCGTTTATGAAATAAGCTTTATTGGCACTCTTCAAATTTAAGAAGTAAGCTTTATTTGTACTATAAATCAAACCCCTACAATCCGATGTTCAATCAAACATCTAAAACTGAAATGTCTGATCCAAACATCCTAAAATAAATTGTATCATTTGATTAATACGAATTTATCATTTATCTATCATTTGATCTTGTAATTTAAATTTATTTTTAATTAGTTGTTTTGTTTATGCAAAGATTTTTTTAAGAAAAAAGAGGGTGATCGGTTATGTTAGTTTTAATTTTAAAATTAATTGGTAACAAGTGGAGAGACTCAACCGATAAACATACAGTCATGCACACAACCAATATAAATTAATACTAGTAATATTTAGCACTCCTCCTCCTCTCATATTGAGTAGGTCAAACCATCGTGTATTCTAATGCTCTGATATCATTTTAAATTTTATCTTAAAACTAATTGTTAACAAGTGGAGAGACACAACCGATATATAAACACACATTCATTGACACATATAACCAATATGGGATAATACCACTGTTTTTAACAGACAAAAATAATTATTATTTTTGCAGAAATTTTAAACAATATTGTCCTAGTAGAGCAAAAAAATACAATATTGTTCTAAATTAAACATTTATTGTCCTATTAAGCAGATGTATTATTGCTGCAGACACTTTAGTTAATTTCATATAATTGGATGAAATTAACTCTTAGTATTATGAAGTAGTAGTAAGAAAGTAAGAATGTTGATAGCAACTTATGATAGCAAACTTTGAATAACATTTATAAAATGTTGGAACTTTATGCAATAAGGGAAAAATAAAACATAAAGTTTTAATAAATTCGACCCACTACATAGGCAGCGACCATACAAATGGTAGGAATGGGCAGCCCTAAAGAGGGTCAGACTAACAACCTGTCTCACTGAAACACTATTAATTCACACCTATTTATTACAATTCTCCGGTACACTCTAGCGGTAATTTATTGAATAAATTGTCGCTGAAATGTCTCAGTTGTATTAATTCTTAAATGTATTGAGAAAAATTTTATCCATATGTATTTTCCATATTTTATCCTTATTGATAATAGTCGAGTTTTATATTAGTACTTTTTTAAAATGATTTTAAGAATTGTAAATAAAAAAAAGTATATAAGATTATTTTAAAAACAACAATGAGACTTTTAAAAAAGGATTTCTTAAAATAAAAAAAATGGACGGAAAGAGTATAGAATCATTATAAAAATATGTTTCGGACCAACTTCTAACCATAAAAGTGATAAAACAAAATGGTATTTTTTACATGAATATATATTTACTAAAATACTACCCAAAAAATGTCTTTACAACAATCTATCTTTTTAAAAACATTTATAAAAATACATACGTATACAAATTTATTGTATACAAACCATATAGAATATCGATTGTATACAATTTTTTTTAAAAAAAATCAGATCTGAAAATTCAAATCTGAAATTTCAGATCTCATATTTCAGACCCGATTTCATATTTGAATGAAGGAAGAGAAGAGGACAGCCGTTGTGTGTGCGAGCAAAGAAGGAGGGAGCGGTGGCGAGCGGATTGGTGGCGGCAGCAAGCGGGGCAGTGGGGGCGGCGAGTAGAGCAACATGGGCGAATGTAGAAAAAGGACAATGGATTGTGGTGGTGATTTTATAAGGCGAAGGTTGATATTAGTGGTGGGTATTAATGGAAGAAAAAAAGAAAAAAAATAGGATTTTAAGAGACATTATAGAAGATGAAGAAAATAACAATAGAGAAAGATAGTATTTTTTTGTAAATTAAAAAGTTAAATTAGTATTTTTTTGTGAAGAGAACAATGAGATAGTATTTTTATAACTATTTTACTATTATTTTATAGTATACGATGTAAATTTTCCAAAAATAATGAGTTGTAGCTCTGTGGTATAAGTGTTTAGCAATAGATTTTAGTTGATCCCTTTTGTAGAATTCTAATTCCAGGTATATGCTTACTGTTGACAGCAGTGCGAAACTAGGGGAGGGTCGGCCGACCTTCCTCGCCAAAAAAAAATAAAAAAAATAGTTTTTTTCATGTAGGGACGGTTATAACAAGTTATAAGGGCGATTATTGTTTTATTTTTTTTAAATAGCCGAATGCAAAAATTTCACTCCTCCTAAATTTGAATCCCAGTTGGTCAGTTAGATTTTTATTAACTATTGATCAAAATGTTAACATCTATTGTGTATATGTGGATGGAAGTGGATTCTAAATGAATTATATGAGTTTATTGTTTAAAATGAAAGTGATATACGTCACAGTCCATCAAATTTGATTATGATCTACTACGAATCCTAAAGAAATCTACCAAAAATCCACAAGGGGTGGACTCGGTTAATTTTTTTTATAGCTTGAAAATAATTTTTCTCTGCCAATAGTTTTATACTTCTTCCGTCCATAAAAGATAGATTAGTTTCTACTTTGAACATCTAAAATTATAGGTTTATTTTTATTTTTAAAAATTAATAAAATAATTATATAAATATTTAAAATATTATCAATTGAATTAGTTTTAATTAACTAAATTAAATTATTTGTGACTTTGAGAACGGTAATAATTAATATTTTTTAATATTTTCTTATTAAATAAAAATTCTATGTATTTTTATAAGTTATTTTGACTTACCAATTAATTTAAATATATTGAAAAGGAATAATTATACAACACAACGATTGCGTCATGTCATTCATGTAACAAACCAATGAGGCGTTAGCCATGTGCATATGTTTAACGATAAAAAAATAAGCAATAAATAAAGATTCCCTATCGCAAAGTTTTATTGGTTTAAAGTAAAAATGACATGGCATATCCGTTGTATGAGATAAACACTCAAAAGGAAAGATGAATACATTAATAATTTAAAAAAGATAAAATATGTGTTGCCATATTTTTAACTAAATAGACTATATTATATAAGCTTAAATGCACCAAAAATCACTAATTTTCGCGTGTTTTGCCAGCGGTATTTTCGTACTCAGAGGTTTAGCGAGCGCCGCTATAAAAATCAGAGAATTTACTGACCATTTTTAAATATCAAGTGGTCTAGTGATCGAAAATTCAAACATCATAGGTCATAGGTGATTATTAGTCCAAAAACAGAATAAAATGATAAATAAAGTGTGAAACAAGATATTCTAGAAACTTTCCTCTAATTTTTTAGGATTTGGAGATTGAACTCTTTGAGCATTAAGGCCAAGATACAAGCTATCAGCAATGTAAGGGCACAGAATTAAATAGTTCCCAGTAGAACAGGAGAATATTTACATGAAAAAACAGCCTTATTGCCGAAACTAATAGCATAACAAATCTAAATTAAATTAATTTCTCTTTTCATTTTGCTTTTTACTCATTTAATGGAAATTACAAGGCTACTCATCAGGATGAGTTAATTTATTTGGTGTGCTCGTCAAGCCAAGAAATAATATCATTAAAAACCTGAATTATCACTTCATCTGGCTCACCTTCCAGAAGAGAGTGATAAGATTCTTCATAAAGTTTAAGTTTCTTGTCCGAACTGCATGCCTTTTCAAACAAAGCCTTGCTCACAGATGGATCTGTTACGGTATCAGCCTCTCCGTGTAGAATTAAGAGCGGTAGAGAGACCTGCAAGCCAGTGATTACATATTTAAATACGAAGACTGACAGAACAGTTCACCTATGCTTGAAAGATAAAATCAAATATAGCAGCGGCGGTCTGTTTTGTTATAATTTCCGAGGATGTTATAAAAGAAAGAGAAATTGCATACTTCTCCCAATCGCTGTTCTATCTCTTGCGTGGTTCTTAGCATCTCCAGAGCTGTCTTCAGTCGTGGCTTATCCTTGTAAGCAATAACATTGTAAGATGTCTGCATTTCAGAGCACGAAAACACTCAGGATATGGACGAGAACAAAGGGAAGACAAATAGAAACTAATGAAGTTCCAAAATCACATAATAAGTTCTAAAATGGATAAAATTGAGTATAGAGATAAACCAGTTTTCGATACTTCAAATCTCTAAATGCTGCCTCGGCCAAATTCTTTTGTGGAACTAATTTGCTAGTTGGAAGAAAATTGGCTACACCGATCAATATTTGCTTCAGTATCATTGGTGGAACCATGTCATCAGCAATCTGCAATTTATGTTTCAGCTACTATTAGCCAAAAAGAAGATAAATGAAAAAAAAAAAATTGTTGCGATTAAGCTGAGAATAATACCTTGCACATAGGTGCATCAAGAATGGCACCATTCCATGCATTGGGCTGTTTTAAGTGCACCTTCAGAGCAACAGCTCCACCCATCGACTGTCCAAACAGGAAACTCGGGAGATTCCTGAAAGTTGGATCCTCTGCCATGCAAATGAAACAGAAGATTTATCAGAAGTCGATATATAATGCTATTCTTAAAATTTAAAATCAAGTAAAAATATATTAATAGAGAGACTGTCAGAAGATATCTTAGAATTTTATTGATTGAATGCGGATAATTCTGAACAATGACTTATCGAGTCATATTCTTATAAAGGTTGCGTTTTCCATATCAAGTTGACAGAAGTGCAGGAACTTGAAGAGAGAATAAAGAGTAGAAATTGGTGTAAAAGGTGAGAAAGAAGACAGACATCAGTGATCTTTCTAAAGCAGTTTGTTTATCCCCAAATTGTATGCAGTAAAGAGAACGGTTAGGGGTGGTTGGTTAACTGATTATATTATGAAAGAAAACTTCTTCAACATGCTTCTTCAGAAACTTATGATATTCATACGGGATTGTGAGAAAAAAAAGAGCAAAAAACATCAGTAGCAAGTTTCAGGTAGCAACTTTCCAATGAATTAGACTGGCATACACATTTACTGACTTGATAAATCGGCACAGATGTATCCAGCTACTCGCACTGGAAAATGCCTCATAGGCTATTTAAATTCTATAAATCTAACTGCAAGACGAAACAAATAAAGCAGAGATGAGAATTTGACAACAGAGGCTCAAAATATATGTGATGCTAAAGTACGTAGTCCTCAAGTCAATAAAAAGGCTTCGAGAAGAGAACCATCAACCATATTAACAGATGATTACACAGTCGAGTAGCCTCTATCAAGCTTTTAAATGATGAAAATCTGAATTCAGATTACCAAATATCTTGTTTGTACACATGATAGATGGCCTGAAGTTTTGGCACTTATAAATAAATAAACCCTTAATGTAAAATCTAATTAAGCATCTATTGATTTTAATTAGATTAGATGCAAAGACATGCACCTGGAAAATGAATGCCGTTTATTTATACGTAGAACAACTGATTGGATGACAACTTCAGATCCGCCTAGTAATAGATATAATATGCTGTCAAATTGATGGTCAATCATCCAGCAACGTCAAAAATCTGCCTATTCTAGTACCTTAGAGGTTATCAATTAGCTTCAACCTACACAAACCAATGATGGTTGGCTTTCCCCTTGAATATCATAGACAAGACATACACTTCAGAATGTTCAAAACATAACCAAAGCTGAACCAATAGATTCAGTTTGTGTTGGTTTGAAATAATCAAAGAATCGGTTCTTTGATTCACTGTGATTTTGACGGCAAAAACATTTCAGCACAATTTTGGTACAAATTGAAATGAAAAAAAAAGAACAAGATAGTCTGGTTTGAAACATTTCATATTCTTATAAAACCAGCTCGGTTTAGTTTTAGAAAAATAAAAAGTTTAACTTGATTTTGTTTGACTAATGCACGCTCCTACATACAATTAGATTAACCTTCCAAAATTTCTCACATTTAGTTGTGACTCCCTTTCACAGTATTTATTATGACCAGTAGCAATTGTTTGTCTAGTCAGCCTTATGTAAGTAGCTGGGAGACAGCAATTCTCATACATTCACTACCAAAAAAAAGCCATAGACAAGAAGAAATATCTAAAATATCTTGAAACCAAGAAAAAACAAATAAGCAATTCAGGAGCAGTAATAAAAGAGTTTGAAACAGACATAGACCTTTGACTTTGGAGAAATTCTCAATGACATCATCAACTAGCCGATCAAAACTAGGAATATAGCAATGAAGGCCTTCTGAAACACCAAATCCTGGGTAATCCATCGCAATAACTGCATATCCAGATGACGCCAACTTTCTCGCAATCCCTGCAAACAATGCCAATAATGAATAAAGTCCTATCAGCAAAGGTTTCATTAAACTTCACAGTGGTCAGTGTTACTTCTACTTGAAAATAAACTGCATGCCTTCAAAGAAAAATGTGCAACAGTCTCCGTAGCCATGACAAAAACACACCACTGCTCTGGGAGAAGAGGTTCCCGGAAGCCAACTTTTTGTGAAAATTTCCAACCCTCTAGAGTTCACCTCATACCACTGTTCAAAAAAGACGCAGAGCAAGAGAAATCAAGCAATAAACATCATCAAGAAAAGCATCGAAACAACTTTGAAATACAACATTATAGTTGTTGCTGATTAGATTGTAACTTTTGACAATACATAGCTTGATTCTACTTATATAGTACGGGGTCATTCTCCGAAACCTAATGTTAAGAATTGAAAGTTAATGTTAAAAATTCTTGTATTTGCATAAAAATATCAGACTTTAGACATAAAAATAGCAAAAGAAAGGACACTTACTTTTCCTTTTGTTCTTCTTGAAAAAATTAAAAGAATTATTAAATAGGTGGGCACCTTAAAAAATGGGAATTGAAGTTCTTAACTAAACACACACCAACTCTTCACACACGCAAAAAAGGAGCCATCATAGTTTTAAAACACCAGCAATTTATACAGAGATACACACGTGAGAATACTGCAATAAATTCTCAGCTTGTCAACTTCAACTACCTATTTGTTTTTTTGTTTTTCAAAAAAACCCAACAAAATGTTTTTTGTTCTGAAAAACAACAAAAAAGGAAAAAAAAAACAGAAGTTAAAATTAAAGAATTACTCGTTACCTCCTTTATTTTCAGTCCATCAGAAGGTGTCTGCAAACACAAACAGAAACATAATCTCAAATAAATAACGTTCCACCATTTTTAATTAACAATCTCATATCACAAATTACAATCATCACAGCATTTAATCATAATTTTACTAATAGCAAATGTGAATTAAATGAAGATTATTATAAAATCAAATTCGAACTTGGAAGAGAAAAAAAAAAGTTAAAAAACCTTGAATAATATATGATCAATATTAAGCTGAACATCCTTAAACGCATCACGAGCGCGTCGTCTTGCAGACACGTCATCCATATTAGCATCCAAAATCTTCTGCAACTCATTGTCGATGCCTGGGAATTTGACTGCCGCAGCCATTTTCTTTTTCCCTCTCTTTCCCTGGAAACAAACAGTATCTTACCAAAAACAAATATGAATAATAAAGGAAATTAGAGACGTGAATGTGAATGGGTGCTAATAGTTGAATTTATATACTTATCTAGAAGCGTAAATTAACTAATTTAATAATAAAAATAGTAATAACCATAGACGGACAATAAGCTGCCGTGGCGAGCGTGGATTTTTTCGGATTTCAAAGCCATGAAATTATCTCTGACTGCAGACCAAAATGATTAAAATTTAATTGATATAGTCATATAAATGTTTGTTTTTAAAGGTTTGATTATTTCTATTTTGTGGTAGGAAAACTTCTCGAACCTTTGGTGGTTTGGGAGAAAGAAAAGAATTTTTAAAATTCTTAACTTTTATTATAATTTTTTTAGATTTTTTTTATTACTTTTTATTTTTAGTATATTTTATTTTAACATTTTTATTTCCATAGGATTATATATTTTCCTATCCTATCAGTATAAGCGATTTATTTTTATTTTATTTTTTGTTTCTATTATAATTTTCTATTTCTGTTTTCAGTATTTTGAAAATTATAAACGTCAGTTTGTTGAATTGTCTTATTTTTGTATTTTGAAAATTATACACGTCAGTTTGCTGTTATAACTGAAATGGTCCTATCGAAGCTTCCAAATTGGTTTTTATTATTTAACGGATGTGCTGTTGTTGGGAAGAGGAAAGCGAACTGGAACCAGATATTGCAGAGGAAAATGAAAAATCATTATCTACGGCCTCAGTAAAATTATCAATTCTTTTCAATTTAACAAAAAAGAGAGATTATTTTAAAACTACTCAAAAATATATATAAAATTACCGGTTAATTTTATGAAAATGCCCAAAAATTATATATGTATCCCAATTTATATTTTAAAAGCAAGATAAAAATATTCATGATAATAAACCTTACTTACTTTTTATGCAACTTGATGGCTAATATTTTAAGTTTTCTAATTGAATTTATTTTATTTTGATCCAGTTTGAGATTTTATAAGTTAAATTATTAATTGATACATTTTTTCATAATAATTTTCTTATCGAAATCTTTAAGTTTTTTATTATTTGAAGTAACATAATGCTCAACATTGCTCACTTTCAGCCATACAGAGGATAAATTTGATTGGTCTTAAATACAAATTCAGAGGTTCGATAGGTGAGACGTTAAATTTAAAGGTTAGATGGATAATTACAGGTACAAATTCAGGGGTCAAACTATATATTCAGCCAATACATTTCGATTATTGTGCATGATGTTCAGGATGTGACTAAAGCATTGGCGTGCAAAACGCGCATGACTTGCATATTTTTTGTTGCATTTGATGAAGTTTAAAATTTAAGTCCAAAATTTAAATCTAAAACCGCTGAGAGTAAGTGGTGGAACCAGGACTCCAACTTAAAAGGTCGAAATTCTCATGTTCGGCTATTTAAAAAAAAATCAAACAGTAGTAATTTCAAGATATGCAGTTAAAATTGTACATGGAAACAACCGCCCCTAACACATGTAGGGGCGGTTACTAAAAAACATCTAGAAAATCTATTTTTTTAATTATTTTTCGGCGGGGAGAGTTGGCCGACTCTCCTCGATTCTCCCTTGTTCCTCCACTGCTTGGAGTGAGGTCTTTCATATCTTTTGAGATCCACCTTACTATATGAAATCCAGAAATCAAAATAAATAAGGTTATTAGCTCTTATAAAAAGAAAATTGATTCTTGAGAGCTTTTTGCATGTACATTCTTTTCATGTTAAGGTACTGTAGAAAAACTGCAAATTTTAATTTTATCTATCGTAATCTATTAGTTAACAAGTTAATAAATTGCATTCTGAAATACAAAAAAGTTATATTAGCTTACCAAATTATCTAGCGAACCATTAAAAAGATTAAATAAAAGACAAAAAAACGCTTGCAACAACTTGGATCAAGCATCCTTCCCTTCCATTGCCATTTTACAACTAAGCCTTCATGAAACAAACAATATCTGGAATCCGTATATTTTTGCAAATCGATATCAGTATACTCACCCTATACATCTTAGGGTATACAAATGAAATTTGGATTGTAGCTAAACAGATTAATGAATATTTTTCTTCTAAAAAATTATACATGAAAAAATATGAATCAACAATCTTTGTAACTTTCAAATTGTATGGAAAAATCACCAACAAGCTCATAGAATGTCCACTAATCAATCTGAACATCAAATAGGGGCTCTTACATTATTATCCAAAATGAATGGGAAGTGGTTAAACAAAATTCAAAAACAACCAAATGAGATGCGAATGGTGTCACTAATGGTCATGATGGTAGTTCGAAGCCCTTAGCTCCGTAAAGAATTTTATGATGCTGCGCTCTCAATTGTTGATGACTGTGTGAATATATTGGTTAATACTGCTGTAAATTCGATAGTGGCTACATATATAGTTACTGTTACGATGATAATGCAGTTGATAAGGACATCGTGCTCTTTGGTGTTGCAATAGTTTCCAGTATCCAGGCTTGTTTTTCCAAAAGGATGGTTTACATGCTGCAGATTTAGTAGAATTGAATGTTGAAAACAGTGCTCATTATTCACTTCATGTTCAACTTTCAACACAAGTCACTCTTGATTATATGTGTACGATAGAAGGTGAGTGATAAGGTTGTCCCGAATGTTCCGCTACCTGAGCGCAATTTTCTACACTTATAAATATCTACATACTAATGCAGAAAAAAGATAATCAATTATTAAGATCTAAACTCTTATTTATACTTACTTGGGGCCATAATTTGTCTCCCGTAAAAGACCTATATACACTACTCTAATGGGATTAGTTTGTTGATAGAAAATTTAAAGGTGTTGTCTTACAGTTAAAATCCGTTCAGAATACCTCATGGACCCAGCAACAAAAAACAAATAAGTAAAATATTTATCTACCACAATTTTAATAATTTGTCAAATAAATCATATTTTAATTGTTTTGTCATATACACATCTTTTCAACTTTCCAAATATATCCTTAATCAATTTGAACTAATGTGGCGAGATGTTATTTACGCCATGTAAGATTAATTTTATATACATATACATATAAAATCACATCCAAATAGATTGCGGGTGTATTCGACAGAGGTAAAAGTTAAATATGATGGTAAATATGATAAAATTTTAAAAATATGGTATATTTAACATAGATGCTAAAATTGTGAATAGATATGAATATTTTGTTTTATTCAAGTATAGCCATAGTTTTTAGAAACTAAAAGGTAACTGAATTTCTTTTTATGAATAAAAGGTAATTGAATTAGTAATGGAAATTTTAAATTGCTAATTAAACTGATGCCACACTATTTTATTATTCAGTATTGTGTGGGGCTGTAAATGACCAGAGCCGAATTTTGAAGTGGTCATGTACAACTCGTTAGTTTGTGGTTGATTCATGTTCGTTCAAGCTGTTAATAAGATATTTATTTTCAGTTTATTCAAAATTTATGATGTTTATATTCCGTTCTTCCTCACTATGAGAAGCATATAAAAATAACATGAGAGTATAAATAGCTGGATCTTTGATACTCAAAAGAGGCTAAAAAACGTTGGAAGTGTGTAAAAGTCTTGAAGGTGGCCGGTTTTTTATTCAGCACAAAAAGAGAAGATTAGATAAAACGTGGAGCATGTGAATCTGTATAGAGTAAAGAAAGGGCGAGGCACGTATATGTATTTGGACTTAAGAAGTCAAAGAATCCAACGCCTGATAAGCCTGATGAAATGAAGTTATGTGGGATCCAATAGAGTTACACGCTTTCCTGATTCTCCGCTACGTAAATTCCGCTACTTGTGCGATACATATAAGCAGATCTCAAATGAAATTTATAGACATAAATTATAAAATGATTCAACACTTTCCTGGAAAAGTCCGACCCAAACACTCTTATGGAAGCCAGCTTTCAGCAGGGACTAGGTCCAATGAGGAAACTTTTACTTTTACCTTTTTTTCGAGATTTAAGTGGGCAATTTATCCCCTCAATTTGTAAGCACCGGACAATTAAGATAATATAAATTTGATATTTATGAATAATTAATCCATTTGGGCAAATTAGTTTGCAAGTTGAGAGAAAATTTTCAATTTATGGAAATATTAGCTTACAAGTTGAGGAGATAAATTGCCAAAATAGAGTTAACTGCCCATAATCAACAAGTTCGTAACTAATTTACCGTTAAGTTAATTTATGTGTTAATTGCCCATTAGTTACAATTTGAAGGTGTAAATTACCACTTAAATCTTTTCTCCAACTTCGCATTCTCAATTATGCCTGTCAAGATAGATCGTCTTGCGCTAATATAATTAATTTAATACGAATTAATAACCAATTAAGATTGAGGTTGAACATAATTTTATAAAAAATAAGTCCATTTATTGATGATTCTGTTTAAATATGTCGTTTAATAGATTAACATGCAAATTTATTCAGTTTGTTTATAATACTACTTTTTTTTAATTCAAAATACAATTTTTTTAGAATTCAAAATACACTTAAATCGTATTATGGGGGTGTTTGGTCAGCATTTCGGTGGAGATTTTAACTTTTATTTTAAAGCTCCTATTAAGTGTTTGGTGAAGTTTTTTATTTTTTTTTTTGAATTTATATACATCCAACAGCTGCTGTCCGAAAAGCTCCATTTTGGAGTTTTTTTGCCAGCAGTTGATAGTTGTTTTAATTTTTTAATTATTTGAACAAAAATATCCCTATTAAAATACAATTTTTATAAAATATATAAAATTATTTATTTTATTTTTAAATACTCCAATCATTTATGAATTATATAATTATCTTATTTATATTAAAATAGTTATAATCCAATGATTATTTAAATAAATTGTAAATTTATTCAAAGCCAGATCCGAAATCTGCCATAATCCTAGATAAGCGGCCCCCGAACCCCGCTCCGATCACACAACTCTTTTAATGCCACATAAGCCAGGTAATGATTTAATACGTTTCTGTTAGACGGGATGTTTATTTATTCTATGAGTCAATTTTTAGACGAAAAAAAACATTAATAGCCTAGGTGTTGATTATTTATGGGCTTAGTCCGCCCAAAAAAAGTCCGTTATTTTTATGAGCGGGTAAAACCTTCTATATTTTTATTAATTTTACATGTATGTTCGGGAAAATTTTCGAGCCCGCAAAAATAGAGTGCAAGGGCCGGGGTTGGGTGATAAAATGAAGCCCAACCCGCGCTCGAACCGGACTTGAACTTACTTAAAAAATAAAAAAGTTTAGTAAGTCCGACCAATAAACATATCTATCCAGATGAGACACAATCAAAACATCAAGGCTATTTTTGCACATTTTTCCTTGATATTTTTGTGCCAAGAGCTTTGTAGTAGTTTTGAGTAAAGAAAACTTTGGAAAAATCAAACTATTAAATATATTTAAATCATTAAAACTAATAAAATAATAAAATTACGACGGACCTTTACTTTTTTTTAAAAAGTCGAGTACAATTAAATTTTAGGGTTAATTACATATAAAATCATGACCTTTATACTAAGTTTCAAAAATAAAATTACTTTTAAAAAGTGTCAATTATAGACATCACTTTTTATTTTATTTTTAATTTTATCATGGGCATATTTTTTGGTGAAATTTTGCTGACTTGGACACCCAATGGGTCTGCCACGTGTCATGCCACGTCACCAAAAATGCCACTAAAAATCGCAGATGTTATTTTAAAAAATAATATGAAAGATGGTGTCTATGATTGACACGTTTTAAAAGTTATGTTATTTTTAAAACTTGGAGTAAAGTCATGATTTTATATGTAATTAACCCTAGATTTTATCCCCACCCGCCTAAACTTAACAAATAATAACAACTCTATTCAAAACCAAAAAATTAAAATAATAAAATCACCCTGGAATTGAAATCCTAAAAAGGAAAAAAGAAAAGAAAAAAGAAGGCATCCATTTTTGACTAGTTATTAGTTATTACACAAAAAGGATGCCCTATAAATTAGTTGCAACCTCCATTTTCACTCCCTTCTGCCCCTCTCCCTCTCTCTTTCCTCAGCTTTCACTGCAGGTACCCCTTTCATTATTATTTTCCAGATCTGTTTTTCGCTATTTTTTTGTTAATTTAAAATCTCTTTGAAATTTTAACCGTTTTAGTTATAATCCATAAATGTTCCTTTTTAGTTTTTTTTTTTTTTGAATTTGTTACAGGGCAGATCCGGTTAGTCTTTTAGCTGTTTTTAATTTTTCTTTGGTTGTTTCGTTAATTTCGTTCAAAAGGGTGCGAATGGATTTTAAAAATATTGGCTGTTTAATAAAGTTAGGTTTTGATGACTTTTTTTGGGCGTTTAATTGGAGAAAGGTTTGATCTTCGAGTTTTTTCTTGAAATTGGAGAGGGATATATATTAATTTTCAAAGTTTGTCTTTTTTTTAATAAAAATTTCAACTTATTAATGTAATACAAGAATTTTACTTATCGAGTTATTGATGAATATTTTCTGGCTTTAATGTCATAAATTTATGCTGTTTTGAATGGATCTGGAGTTATTATATTGTTATTAATATGTGGATCTGGTCAGCAAGTTTTATATGGAGTAATTCAGTATGCGTTATTATGTGTTAAATTTCGTTGATCTCCATAAATGAGTATGTTTTGACTTAATTTTTTTGTCTGAAATGTTTAATTGGGTTTGCAAACATTAATCCGAAGCTGATTTTGTTGTTCTGGTGTGGACAGGCGTTCTTACTGTCGAATATTTGTGCAAAATCTGCAAGATGAATCAATTGAATCTTCAGAAGAACGCCGTTGCCTCCTGTGATGAGAGTAGAGGCTTGGTTTCAATTTTTGATTCCAAGGGTCCTGTAGTTTGCCCCAGACCTCGGCGTGTAGGAATTTTGGCCAACAATCCTATCAGGCCTTTGCGATGGCACTTGAGGTAAGAGGATGTTCACTAGGTTATCGCGTTGTACTAGTGAATTTAACAGCTTGAGCTTATACTAATTTTTGTGTGATTGTTTTATTTAACAGTCATCAAGCCGAGATGTATGATTCGAAAGCTGGGGCTGAGCTTCTGGACCTCATTCTCATGAAGGTACACTGTTTATGCTCTTTAATTTCCTTTTTCTTCTGGACAGAATGTCCATAGATTGCGTAAATCGTACAACTCATCTTACCTGTGATAGATTATATGTTTTCAATTGTATTTCTAAACTTCAATTGTCTTTCGATGCATGTTTTACGTTGATAATTGCTTAGGATCTGATAATTTTCTCGATTGATGTTTTGGTTATTTTATTTACTGAGGATATTTTGTTCAGAAAAATTCACCTGGGACTTCTAATAGTTTCTAAAGCTAGGGGCTTGGGGAAATTAGATATTTATTGATCCTGATTCTTATGTTAACAGGAGTGTCATGGGGTAGAACAATCTGCAACTCAGGTATCCTCATCGCCTCCATTTTTTGCTGGCTCTCCTCCTACCAGGACCACTAACCCATTAATTCAAGATGCCCAATTTGGAGATGACAAACTCACTTCATTTTCACCATTGTCAATTCCATCACCTTCGGGTTTGTCATCTCCAACTCCATCTTCACGCAAAGGAGGGTGCGTGAGGATGACGTACGGGCTTAAACCAGCTGCAGTTAGAGTAGAAGGATTTGATTGCCTGAATAGGGATCGCCAAAATTCCAGCATCCCCGCTATGGCTTAGAACTTATATAATCAAGTGTACATAGAAGAAAGGTAAACGCCACCACAATCACAAACACAGCAGACTTAACAAGAAGAGGAAGTTTTGAATCTTTTTCAAGGGAGTGAAGCAAGTGAGATATGGGTAGTGTATATACATTATATGTTTTTTCGCAGGCGATAATTGGTAATAACTCTGTAAGTATTATGATTGAAGAAAACAAAGAATTGGAAGGGAAAACCCTGGGTTCTTAAGAGAGGTCTTGAATATGTTTGAGAGCTTAGCTCTTTTGTAATGTAAGATATGAAATAGAGAGTATTTGGGAGGGTCTTTTGATTTCATTTGGATGATCACCATAGGAAAAAAGTTCTGTATAGTGCCTATTGGTGATTGAATTTTGTTCATCTTCTTTGTAAATGTAATTTAGCAATTGTTAATGTCTGGTCTTTTGGTTATTCTGATCTAATTTGTTCAAATTCTTTGCCATTGACTGACTTAAGCTGAATTATTTAAGTGTCTGCTACTGCTTCTGCTGAATTTGATGTTTTTTCTTTTTGGTTTCTGATCTTATGTGTGTGAGGAAATTATAAGAATAGGTGCAAAAATGACCTTGTATGTTCATCCTGTATTTCCTGAAGACACTAATGATTTCGACACTTAAAGAGGTTTAAACTGACACAACAATGGAATGTATTGGGCTTATTTTGTTTAAAAAATCACTGGAAGGGGTGAAATGACCCTTTATTCATAATACTTGCATCGAATTTCAAGACTAATTGAACTTCAATATTTCTTTACCATTTTCAGCTCTCTCTCACTTACAACCTCTCAGTTTAAACTATTATTGAACACGAGAAATGTTTCAGAAAATAATTGTACAATAAGGGAGATGGTGCGACAAGAGAAAAATATTGTTATCATTCTATTGCAGCTCTTTATCACCTGTAATCTCTCTATTCTAGACTACAGAAAACATACGGAAAAATCCATAAGTATGGCAAACTGTTTTTACTTCACTCTCCAATTTTAAATGACAAATATTTTAAAAAGCCTTCATATTTGTTTTATTTTTTAAATTGGTGCTTAATTATTTTTTAAGTTTTAGCCATTCTCTTATAATTTTAAAACTTCAATATTATACTATTATTTTAAAAAAAATCAAGAATCTTATTGTACTTTATCCATTAAAACCTAGCTACATCACTTCACTCTTCGTTCACCGCCGCCACCATTTATTTCACGACCGCCATTCACCACCTTTGCCTTTCACCACTACCGCTCGCCACCTAACGAACCCATCGTCTAAAAAGTTGGTATAATTGCCGGAAAACGAATTCATACTACAAAATGCAAAAACGAGACAGATTAGGATTTGTTTATGACATTTTGAACTATCGATTAAATGACTATAAAATCAAAACGTTAGGATATGTTTTATCAACCTAAAAAGTAACGACATTATGTATGTAAAATAATAAAGTTGAATATGGTTAGGTAATAATGAGTGGTGGAAAAGAGAATGCATTCCGCAACTACCAGAGATAAAAACAGGTAGTGCATCAGTTCCACGTGCACCACCACTGCGCTTTCGTTTCGTCCAATTGCGACACCCCTTCGAAAACAACAACGCCTCACTGCAACTCTTATTCTTCTCATCTCTCCCTTCATTTCCGTTTTCAACATCACAAAACAAAATTAAAATAATTTAATTGGACTTAGTAAAGCGTGTCAACATAAAATTTGTAGTAAATGGGCAAATTGAAAGTGACCATTTTTTATATTTAAAAATAAGATTCCAGCACGCCTTTTTTATTCTCTGCTCAAACTCTTATCTTTTTGACTGCGTGTTCATCATCGTTCTCTGCCTTATTTTTTCTTACCCTCTCCTTTTCAGGTACTCTTCTTTGTTCAGTTCTTTGATTTTATAGTTAGGGTTTGTTTTTTTAATTGCTTTGTTTTTCAGTTTTTGTTTCATTTTCCGGTTTATGCAATGAACAAAAGGTGGGAAGTTTTAGCACTGGAAAGGTCTAACTTTAATAAATTTATCACATTTGATTTGAAGCAGATTTTGAGAAGTAAATAAATCATGTATGGTTGTTCTGAACTTTTGATTTTTTTGAAGTGAAAATGAGCCGGTGATGGAATTATATTTGCCCCTTGCTACTTATTAGATCAAAAATGAAGCTGAAAACAGTGTTAATTCAGTGCCTTTTTGTTTGTTTAAGGGAGCAATGCTTCCACTCCTGAATATTTGATCTCTCTTTGTGTGGTAGTGTATTTCAATTTTCAATCGACCTTAGTGATTTAGAACCCTCACCGTTTACTTATTGAATGGTTGCAAAAGAATAATGTAACACAATTTTATACTCCAAGTCTCCTACATGATTCAAAATTAAATAAAATTAATAGATGGTACTGAGTTCAAGGGTACAATGGAACGCCTGATATTTACACAAAGGTCATCTTCTTAGATGAAATTAGTAATTCCTTTTTATCTGTCATAAGAGAATGGAAATATTCGGAAAAAGTAAAAGACTTTGTTCTTGCGAACTGCACTTATTAACAGTGCTGTAAGGAAAGCTTTAGGTTTCAGAATTTCTTCTGAATGACGAACAAAAATGTTTTTCCATGCAAGCCAAATGGCAGTTTTTCTTTTCTAAATGCTCAGTTTTTGAAACTTAATTTGTATATGTTTGTCGTTTGCTTTTATGTATCTACTTTATGAGATTTTCCATTCTTCATTTTAGTTTCAAGAAAAGTCAAAATCAGGTGTTTTATTGTCATTTTATTCACAAATAAATATAAAACAGTGCTAACAACCCAAAGAACATGTTTTTATGAACTAAGGATTTTATTGATGTTTCAAATACAAAGTATGTTTATTTATTCAATAGTTCACATAGTTTGTGCCTAAGCCTGATGCATTTTCCCCCTCTCTGTATTTTAATGAAATGGATTGTGTATTTGTACCTATGTACAGTTGTATCGAAAAATGTCTCTGATTTGCTTTTCAACTCTTTGACAAGGCTCTGCCTTTCATAATGTGCTAATTAATTTTTCCTTTTAACTAATCTTCATTTTGGTCCTTTTTAAATTGTTATGTGATACAGTCATGGTTCCAGTAATTCCTCTAATATACTTGTGAATTTTAGTATATAACAACAATTTTGGTTTCTATTGTAGATTGACGCTTCATTTTGGTTTCCTTTGTAGATTGACACTTAATTTTGGTTCCTTTTGTAGATTGACACTATGAATGAGAAAATTACAGCAGAGAATATTTTGACAAACCTAGCAGAAACCCTTGCTGACAATGTTACAAAGCAGAAGTCTGTATCCTTTTTCCAGGAAGAGACGAGTACTGTAACTGCTCGTTTAAATCGTCTATTTGGACGTCAGAAGCCTGTTCATCATCTTTTAGGAGGCGGGAAGTGTAGGATCATCTTTCTGGCTTGATGTCTCTTAGCAATCCTTATCACTTTAATTCTCTATAGTATCTAACTTGTCTTTATACCGTAAAAATTATAGCTGCTGATGTACTCCTGTGGAGGAACAAGAAGATCTCAGCTAGTGTACTAAGTGGTGCAACGGCCATCTGGGTGCTCTTTGAATGGCTTAATTATCATTTTCTAACTCTCGTATTCCTTGCGCTGGTTCTTGGTATGGTTGCTCAGTTTATTTGGACAAATGCTTCAGGATTATTGAACAGGTAAGTAAATTTTCTTTTTGTTTGTTCTATTTATTGTGTCTGCATCTGTAATATTCTATTGTTTATTTTGAAACAGGTCGCGTTCTAAGGTCCCCCGCCTTGTGTTACCTGATGAGGTGTTTGTAAGTATTGGTAGAACAATTGGAGCTGAGGTAAACCATGCTTTACAGTTTCTTCAGGATGTATCATGTGGAGGAGATCTGAAACAATTTCTTTTGGTATGTTTGACCTTTCTAAGTTCTTTCAATGATATTTTCTTGCTGTTTAAAGGAAATTCATTAGCCCTTCTTTGTAATTCTGCATTCATCTGAACTTTGATACCATATCTTTTTAAAAAATCATTGAAAAAATGACTCATTAATCCCATGATGAAGTGTCTCGCAAGCTACTATTATAATATCAACTATTGGCAGATGGTTATGTTGATTAAGATTTCAATTGAGCTCTCACTTATACAGTCAATGCAAAACAAGAATTATGAAAATTGGAAGTTTAAATCTTATTTATTGAATAAATGATTTTCAAATGATTCATTGATTTGAGAACTTCATCATCTCTAATATTATGTTTTACTGAAGGAATTATGATTTGTTAGTTAGGGGTATTTTGGTAATTTTAAATGTACAGAAAGTTAAAATTATTTTTTTGTCTCAAGAGTCTTTAATTAATTAGTTGAAAATCTTTAATTCAATAAATAAGATTTAAACTTCTCATTTCATAATTATTGTTTTGCATCAATAGTGGCTTTTACTTGTTACGTCCCCTGATGAGAAGGAAATGTTGTTTTTCAGATTGTAGTAAGCTTATGGATTTCTGCTGTCATTGGGAGCTGGTGCAATTTTTTAACTGTTCTATACATTGGTGAGTATTCTGCTTATTATGGATTTAATTTTGTGCTTTGTCTTAAATGGATTTCAATTTCTTTCATTTCAAATGTAAAGGGGTTAAATTTAGAATTGTTACTAGATATAACAAAATCTAATAAGTTGAATTCATAAGAAATACATGCATGAACTTTGTCCACAACGCCCCATTTAAAAGTCTCATTGTATAATTTAAATATTAATCTATAATGCCGGAATGAAAAGATTAAAAGTGAATTGGTTTTTGTGGCACACTATACAACTTATGTATGAGAATTCTAATTATGTTGGTCTGAAGGTTTTGTTGCTGCGCACACACTGCCGGTGGTTTACGAGAAATATGATGATCAAATAGATGAGTTTGTGTACAATATACTTCAACAGCTGCAAGGTCACTACCGTAAGCTCGATACGGGTCTACTCAGTAAGATACCTAAAGGAAAGCTCGGGAAAAAACATGAATAGAGCTTCATTTCCATATCCTTCGTTTGAATGTATTTCATAATTATCAGTTTGTAGGATGCTGTGATTTTATTAGTGTTTAGTTCTATTCCTACAAATACTTCTCCAATCTCATTTGATTTGCTCGGAAGCTATGAACCTGAAGTCTACAGGGAAGACTGTAAATTTAATATTTTCCAAAGGAACATCTAGGGCCAATCTATGAAGATTATGAAAATTGTAACCTACTCCATCATGTAGGGATGTGCAGTGCTAATCCTGAGTCAAACTAAATAACCGAATAGAATTGATAAATTCAGTCAGTTTAAAATTATAATAAAATTAGTTTTTTGGTTCGGTTTAATTTTTAAAGTAACACATTTTCAGTTTGCTTTTAACATAAAATGAACTGCAATCAAATTAAAAAAAAAACAATTGAATCAATTGGTTTGATTCTGATCAGGTTTTTTTTTGTAGTATTGGTTAGAATTAAAAAAATTCAAAAAAAAAATTATTCAGTTTGGTTTGATTGAAATACGTACCCTAACTGGTTCCTGTAGTTTATTATAAAAAAGATTTTATCAACACATTATTAGTTTGTTGTACGAATGACATGGCGCAATGGTTGTGTTAGATAATTTTTTTTACAAAAAGATATAGTAGTACTTTTTCTGGAGTCTTACAGTTGAAGCAGCCATGTATTCAAGTGGTTAGGGTCAAGCCGCCATTAATATTCTTTCACCAACCACCTCAAAGCTTAAGTTGAAAATAAATGAGAAACGCTTTATAATTGGTTTTTTGTATCACCTAATATTTTCTCAAATTCATGACAATATTTTATTTGTCCAATTGCTTTCCAAAATGTATATTATCAAAAACAATACAACAATAAATAAGCTATCCACTTTTTAATTGTCACAGTTAATTGATACAATAAGATAGGTTGAAAAAATGAGTGAAATAAAATTACTCAAGATAAATATGTAAATCGGGCATTCCCAGAGTGAAATTCAATAGAAAACGGACCAGCGGACAATACTTATCAACTTCATCCATGAGTTACAATGCTTTTCAGCTAAATTCCATCATTTAAACCTTCGAAATACAATTTTTATTTCATTTTCAGGATATTCAATTTCTTTATTCAACATTATTTTATTTTATCAAGTAAATTAAAATTTTGGTAACTTGGAAAATTTAGTATAAATCGTAGACAACTTTTTCTTAATTTGAATTTGAGATGTAAAACTACATTAACCATCCAAGAGTAAGCATTTGAACAAAATTATGACGCATTTCAAGTAGACTCCAACAAAAGACCGCACTTATTATTTTTATATAAATCAAATCCTATGTAAAGTTTCAACAAAGCCAAACACAAACTATATACTATACTGAAAAATTATGTATAACTAAACTGAAAAGTTTTGTTGGTTAACTCAATTCAACTTGACAAATTTACCTAAATATTTGAACACATAATCAGACCAAACCAAAAATGAATCTATGGAATTCGAAAAAACTAAATAATATTGCCAAAATTCAACCGAACCAAACCAAGTTGGTTGGTTCGGTTTGTTTACCCAAAATTCCGCTCACTCCTGAAGTCAAGTAGAGGACATAAAAACAACTAACTATTTGCAATTCATTAGCACATGTTAAAGAAATTTGTTATAAAACCAGGAAAAATTTCCAAGTAACATCAATAATATTTAACAGCATACACAAAATGCCCACAACAATACCATATAAAATGATAAGAAAAGATAAGATATGTTGCAGGGAAACTTGTCAACTATTGTGTTTCTACGTTTTATTTTTATTTTCAAAAATACCAACTCTAAAAAATTATATTTATAACATTATCATGAAAAACAATATTTTGATGTCTTTAATTTCAATATTTCTCTTTTCAGCATTCTTGTTTCCATGCAACATAGTATATAAGTCTATGGTAGATATACCAACACTTTACATGCTATCATCATCGCAAAAACAAGAACAAAAAGGAAATATACATGTATGCAAACTAGCTTTTAAGTATTAGGAGAGAACAACTAGGAAGAATGTAATGTGAATGATGCATATAGATATAAATATAAAGGAGAAAAATGGTTAAAGGAGAAAAAAAAAACAAAAAGGAGAAAAAAAAACAATTTACAATTATTTATCTATAGATATAAATATAAAACAAAAACAAAAAATTCAATAAATTCATAAAAACAAATCTAATTATCATCTTTGATAGAAGATTGCCCAGGTTATCATACAATTACAATGGTTGAGCAATCATTAGAAAATAATCAATAAATTATTTCACCACCACCCACTTATATATGCTCATGGGATAATTAGTATCCTCCACTTCAAGTAAGGTCAAAATTCTTATTTTCCCTTAAAATTTCAAAAACTCACCGATTCCTCTTAACTTTTAAGTATTAGATAACTGAAATCATATTTCACTTAAATGGAACTAATAAATCAGGAAGAAACAGTGAGTTTTTAGAATTCCGGGGATAAACATTAATTTTTACTTAATCTAAAGATGGTGATGGCAATTATCCCAGCTCTAATGTATCAAAATGATAATAAAATTCACCTCTTTATGTTTTCTCGTTGGTGCTCTCAGTTCTTGCTTCCTTTCTGATGATAACAGAATCTAGGCTGAAAGTCAAAGTAGGAGAAGCATCTAAATAACAACCGGTCCGTCCCAAGGTATTAGGAGCATAATGCGAATACAATTGGTGCAGATTTGGCTGCAAAGGAGAATAAACAAGAATCTTGTGGATATGTAATTCGAGAAATGAGTAAAATATAGAAAGTGATGGTCTACCTTACTGAACTAGACCGGTCAATTAACAGAGCTGAAGCTTTCAATAGGATCAGATTCCTCAAGCATAGAGGCTGCCAGAAAGCAGTCTGTCGCATCAGCCATTCGTCCATCATCTCTATGAACCATCCCTAAGTAATACCAAGCCATCCGGTTGGTAGGCTCAATCCTCAAAGCATCTGATAGTATGCTTCTCGCAACAGGCAATGCATTAGAGCCCATCTTATACAGCAGGGCACCAATCAATACCTTGCAAGGCACATAATTTGGGTTGAGTAGAAGAGCATTGACGTAATGACAGATAGCCTCTTGATCCTTTCCCCGTCCTTCACACATTATGCCTGAAAAAATTAATACATAACTAGTATTTAAATGTTTCTCAAATTTTCAAGAATCAAAGGAAGAAACTAACACTAGACAGAATTAAAACATTAAAGTCATGATAAATTTTGCTGACACAATATTCTCAGCATTAAATTTCGAAAAACTAAGTGGACAACTTTAGCCCAGATTTATTACTTAAATAGGTAACATCATGCACATACTAATGCACAGTGGAATTGGATAACTGCAATAAGATTTTCATACTAAACATAACACAAAATTTAAGATGAACATATCATTTATTCACATATTCCACTCCATAATTGGGGTTACTTTCGGTAGATAATTCGGGAAGCCTCCTCCAACATCAGGTATGATTACACTAAACTATTATTTTATTTTATAAATAAATAAACAGGTATGCTATGGTGGGAAACCTTTTCTGGATAGTTTTTCAATCTACGCTACTATATGGCGCAATAAACTCACAAGGTACTACTATAATATCATATCATTTCTACCAACGGTACGTGTTTTGGTCATCTTTAATATTGTCATTTTATTTTATCGTTCTACCGTTTGTTTAACAAATTATTTAAACTTTGGTTTATCTAAATTTGTTAAATGGATGTGTATTTGGATGGCTCGTATAGTAGCTACAAAGTCCACATATTATTATTTGTTTAAAGAATGGCTCATTTCCTTCATGGGATGGTCATTCTTCCATATTTTCTTAAAAAAAAATTGGGGTTACTTTCAAGTAAAGTCACTGAACATAACACAAAGTTTAATACGCCTGAAATATCTTTTATTTTTTTTCCTCACAGAAATCCGATCAAACTATTTAGTTTATCCCAAACTTCAGTATTTTATATAACAAAAAATCGATCAACTTTAGTTTTTGTTTCAATAAAGTTATGGTAAATTGTTAAATCCAGACTATAAAATAAAATATTACATTGCTATGAAGATATAAATATGATAAAGGTGAGCTTCTTGAAACAGCAATTAAGATTTGAGTTCGTTTGATTCAAATTCAAAATATAGTAACTATTAGATTTAAGAAATAAGTTTGGCAATTATGAGAAAATTTAAAGCCTGATAATTGAACAACATGATTTCTTAATCTTTTCTTATTTAACATATTCTTGACTTTAACAATACCTCAACACATTGCTCAATTACGCAAAGCAATCAATGATTTACCCCATTCTAAACTATCAAGAATTTATTATCATTATAAATCTACTTTGTATCCAACAAGCCAACACATCCTACCTTACCCTCTCAAATGATGGGTTTCACTAGGTCTGTTTACTATTACCACTATTACTTAGCGCACATAATTATTTCTTGCCTTGATAGGTAAAATTTAAGACATTATACTTACATCATCTACTAGTCCAATCTAGATGAACAAGTATTCCTTTATTTATTCTAATCAAGGTTATATTATTCAAATAAAAAAAAACAACTAAAAGTTCTTATATTGCAAAAGTAGGCCTAGTAACTTAGAAATTTAAATGTTTGTCACTTTAATCAATTCTAACTAAAACTTTTAATTTTATTAATTATAGCATGATTTGAAATTTTTAATTTCAATAGTAGTCAAGACTTCTAAATTGAATCAATTAAACCTGATTTTACTCAGGTGTGACAGCCATTGAATGATCACCTTTTCTTCTATTTGAATTATCAATTATATTAATTTAATTAGGTGAGCTTGACTATAACAGACAACCATTTATTGACTACCGCGTGTGCAAATCAGATTTATTTGATTCAATTAGGCAAATTTAGCTACAATTAGAACAGAATCCTTCAAATAAAGCTATACTTTATAATATCAGTAAAATCGGCAAAAAATTGGAAATTTAGATCATTAGACCACAAAATTATGCATCCAAACCTTATGATTGTAAAAATGCACAACTATATAGAAATCAAAGAAAAATGTAAAACAAATTTTTCATGTAAGTGTTGCATGGAAAAACATCTACCATCCACAATCAACATGATAATTGGATTTACAATAATATCAAAGTTCTGCCTCTCAAACACATAATCCCATCACATCTAAGTAGTTCAAAAACACGTGTATACAGTACTAACAGGATAAACTTTTCCTCTCTTTAAAATTGTAGGCAACACTTCAACTACTATTTTGTGCTAAAGCACAAGCAAACGTGTGCTATACAATCCTCTCCTTGAAGTTGATTAAGTCGTATTACTCTATACAATCTACTAAATGTTTGATCATGTTATAAGTCTCTAGGTTATATGCTTTTGAAAATAGCTATGGAACCACCATAGGTAGAACTCTATGTTCAGTAATCGCAACATGCACTACAAGAGTTTTAGAAACACAATAGTAGTAATATCTGAAAAGCCTTGCTGAATAATGATTTAAGTTCTTACCTTCTGTATATAGCAATTCTGCAGAATACTGTTTCAATTCTCTAGCTTTCCCCAGACATACCTCTACATCCTTCCAATGAGAAAGCTTAGAGTATAAATTAGCTAGACCATGCCATACTTCAAACTCATGGACTTTTTCAGCCTCGGCCTATCATAAAAGAAATAGTATTCGATAGTATTAATTAATTTTTTTAACTGTAATTAGTATTATCAAACTATCAGCACAAATTTTGATTATTATACAAATGCAAGTAATCAAGACTGAAAATCTGACTTGACTAGAAATGTAAACATCGACACTGTTAAATTAATGATTTTCTTTATAGAAAAGCAAGTTGATAAAGAATACCTGAGATCTACTTCTGAGAGGTCCAAAAGATTTCCTTCGAGCCTGAACCAATGCAAGGAGATAACGGTAGGTTTCAATAGCATCCGTGGGTAGTGATTGGGAGATCCTTAATTTTGCTTTAAGCCTGAGCAATGGTCCTTGCTCCCATTTTGCAGTCTCATCCAAAGCAGCATCAGTGACCACCTCAGACTCAGGGAATCGCTGTTGAGCTGATAAAACCAGTGCAAGCAATCTCCAACCTTTCAATATGGAGCCACCAGTGGCATCAATGAACTGCTTCGCAAATCGCAGAGAAGCATTCAAATTTCGTTGCTCTGCATATTGAACTCCCAAGTCAAAAATAAGATCTGGATTGTTTGGCTCAAAAGCAGTTGCACCATCTAATGATTTCAATGCTTCAGACTGAAGACGGGACCTTTCATAATCCGAGGAAGAAACTTTTGCTTGCTTTCCCAAACAAAGACCCAGCATGCGAAAAGACACACCTTTAAGATGTTCATCAGTCCCCTGAGCATTACTGATTGCTCTTTGTGCATATCCCACACCCTCTGCAGCAAGATAAGATTCCTCACTGCAGATCTTGGCAGCCAACAATAATGCCAGGAGATCATCAGGGCGTTCATGTTTGTGCAGAGACTTCCTCAATAGGTTTAAAGCAACATCATCTTTTCCTGCCCCACTGTAACAAAGAGCTAAAGTATTCCAACGGTCAACACGATGAAATAACCCAGGCATGATCTCTTCAAACTGTTTTGCTAGAATAGAAGTTTGGCTGCACAAGGATAATGCAAATGTGAGATGTTCTATAACTGATGGATCCCAACTGGCTTTACCGAGGTAAAATTTCCTGATAAGAATCATCAAAAGTAAAACTGCCTCTTCTAAATTGTGCTTAGGTACATAAGAACCATCAATTTGTGAAGCTAAACTAAGTGGACCAGCTTCTACTCCACTGTACAATAAAAAAATTGCAAATCCTTTCTGAATTCTTGCGCAACGATCGTTATCAAGGTTCCATTGACTGAGTAGAGCTCGCCTATAAGCAGACATTGCTTCATCATAGCGATCAGCCTGCTTACAGAGCTCTGGTAGAAGCTCTACAGCTTGACTAACTGTATCTTGCAATCTATTATCCACTTGTGCATCAGGTATTCCCTGCTGGAAAATCTTCTCAACAGCATCAAGCACATTTTTGCATTCATTAGCAGCATCTGCATACCATGGAAAACAAGGTTCAAATGAAGAAGAAAAAGGAGGGTTTAGTCTTTTGATCAAATATTCAGAAAATCAGCACACCATTTATCCTCCCAAGTTTTTGAAGGGATTTCGCTTTTAAGTATATTGCTTCAAGAACTAGGCTAGCAGCATGCTGTGAAACTGTATGCTGTGAAACTGTATGTTGTGAATCACCCCGAGAACGACCCTTCTTAGAAGAAGACTGTTTGTCGGAAAAGGATGGTTGTAATCTTTCTATAGCTGCTTGAATATCAATGCCATCAAAAACATGAAGCGCACCTTCAACATTGCCTCTTTGATATTCTAATCTTCCAAGAAGGGCTCTAGCTTCCTACAAGATGTCATTCACACGTATGATTAATTTATTCTTATTCGGAAAAAAAAATTCAAGTAATAACAAGAATAGCAGGACTGAAAGAGTACTTCAAAATTAAGGGATAAGCCCTCCCGTAAGGAAGATTCGGCCTCTTGAATATTTCCTTCATCAAGCTTTGCTTCAACATCAGTTATTTTCATAGAAATCCCATTCGCACTAACTTCTCGGACCAGTGTTTGTTCCTCGTACTCTCCAAATCCTTCATATTGGCTGCCTACCATTGGTGCTCTCTTTCTGCCCAGTTTTTCTTCATAAAATTCAAGAATTTGTCTCAAATTTGTTCATTCGGAACAACCCACTAGCATAGCAAACACTTCTCTTCTTGGAACCGCATCAGAACACCTGATCTACAAAAAGAGGAACTTACATATATTTACTATGAGAACACTTTGGATCAAAATACTGAGTGGATTAATTTTTCTGTTTCTTTTAAGACTCCAACAAAAAAAAATTTAACATTAGAAAACCAAAGCGATAAAGAAATTACATATCATAAAAAAAAAGGATCTTTCAACAGTTACACTATGTTAAATAATAAAGAAAATGTAATTTCTTACATCAAATTAGTAGGATAATTCTAACAGTTCAAATCACATGAATAAGCATTAATTAATTAAACAAAAACTCAACCAATATAGTATTAAATATATAATATTAAACTACATTCCCTTGTTCAAATCTCATTTCCTTTTAATTAATCTTTTAAAGTTATTAAAATCCTCTGCCAGTATTTCACATTCAAGCCCTGAAGACACAAAATCAGCTCATTTTAAACGATCCATCAATAAGAATCTTTAACATTTTCCATGATATCTTCTAATTTCATAATCAATTACAACATTATATATTAATCTACAATACTAATTCAAATTTGAGGAAATCAAACCTAGGACTTACCCGAGAGAAAAATTGATTCAAAATCTAATTAAAAGCTCATAAAAACACCAATGACGAGGCTGTCAATGTCATCATTGATCATCATCGTCGCCATTGTTTGTCACCACCAAATCAACCAACGGTTATACAAAAAAGAAATAAAATTTTGTTATTTAGATGAGGAATGTGGATGGAACAAGCGGGCGGATTAATTATTTTGGTAAATTAGTAATTGAATGAAGAATCAAAATTTAAAAAGAAAAAGAAAAAGATTAAGAAAATGGAATCTAAAGAAAAAGAAAAGTCAAAGGTGACGATACATAAGGGTTGAGAAAGGAAAACGAGAAAACAAGGAGACAAATCATGTTTGTATCTCCCGTTTGATGTTTCACTTTTTGTTTTGATAATTTAACATTTTTTGTCCTAATTATTTTCTTTTAAAAAAATTTACTAAAAACGTCTGATTTAAAAAATAAATTACTACTATGACACAAATTTTTTTTACTAAAAACGTCCGATCTATAATTAAAAAGCCAAATCAAAAAATACCAAACCTTTGAAATTTTTGTTATGACAAAATCTTTCAAAATTTATAAATATAATCCGTTTTATCAAATTATATTTTTTTCATAGTCAAATTCGAACCAAACTAATTTTTTTGTCAACATGACAACCATATATATAAGATCCAATCACAATAAAATATCAAACATTTGTATGTTTTGTCATAATAAAAGATTTAATTACAATAAAAAAAACCAAACCGATTCAAAAATAACTGTAAAAGAAACATAATTTGCCAAAACAGGTTGTATTTGCAAATTTTAAAAGGTTTGCTTATAATTGATAAAAATCTCAAAGATTTGGTATTTTTTAAGGTTTGTCCAATTAAAAACTTCAGTTAATTTTAAAAGAATTATTTTATAAAATTATGTTTTTTTATTGTATTCATATTAAATTTAGTTTAACATAAATGGATGAGAGTGACATCTTAAGAAAATATTAAAATAAATTATAAGTTTTTTAATATATTTTGTAATTGTTTAACATATTTTAATTTTTATAAATTAAAATACAAATTATCTTTATTTTTATTTTTATAATATATATATAGTAATTAATCATGTACATATAAAATATATGTTACATCCATATTTGGAATTTTTTTTGGCAAAAGGGTCCAAGTCCATTTTGTTTTTACAAAAACCATGACCCGGTCCAAACTCCATAATAAATGCATAGAAAACGTGGAGATATTTTGTGGACGTGCATGTAATTTAACAAGATGAGGAGGTAAAAAGCAACCTCAAGACTCAAGAGGATGAAAGTTAGGGATGGCAATGGGGCGGGGTGGGGACGGGGAAGCCATCCCCATCCCCATCCCCGTGTCTATGGGGAATCCCCATCCCCGTCCCCATTTAATTAATGGGGTTTAAATCATCCCCGTCCCCATACCCATGAATTTCCCATCCCCATGGGGATCCCCGTTCCCCGTACAATTAAATATAATTTATAAATAATTTCATTATTTTTATAAGATATTTAAAAAAAACTAATTATAAAAAATACTATTATCTTTTATAATATTATATATTTATAACTAAATTGAAACTAATAAAAAAAATTAAATTAAATTATTTAAAATTATAAATAACATACTAAAACTTATACTAATATAATATAAATATGCATAAATATAAATCGGGTCTCCATGGGAACGGGGTTGGGGATCCCCATGGGGTGGGGACTATACTCCCCGTCCCCTCTCCATTCCCGTGGTTGGGGAATGATTTTCCCCCATCCCCGTACCCATGGGGGTAATTGGTGGAGATTCCCCGCCCCATTAGGGGCGGGTCCCCACGGGGAACGGGGTATCCCCTCCCCATTGCCATCCCTAATGAAAGTTGCAGGCTTATGGCGTTCTCATGCTCTATAAATGTAAAAAAAATAAACAATCAATAGTTTTCTCTTTAGAGTAATGAAATACCCACATGAACCGTTTCATTTTGAGTCCCTATGGTTTATTATAAATTATTGGCATTAAAGACATAGAAATACAAAAGAGGTTTTATAAATACAAAAGAGGTTGGACAAACTGAGAGAAAAAAGAACAAACTAAATAAAAGTTTACAATTCCATCGAAAAAAATCCAACCCCAAAAAGTTAAAAAATGAATGGGACGCTGCCATAAATATTCATAACCGCATTTACGAAATTGTGGACGTGAAACGTGGCGCATGCAATTTAAAAACGATTTGTTATAAAAGAATAAGTTATAGAACGTGGGCAAAAGAGGTAAAAGGTATTTTCAGAGGTTCTGAAGCAATCGCAAGAGTTCGAAGAGATTTCAACTGCCTCCATGATCGATATAAATAGAAAGACATTTTGTCATTTGTAATCCCCCCCCCCCCACCCAAAATCCACAAAAAACACCCCCCCCCCCCCTCCCAAAAGGCAAAACACTCATAAACACTTGTTTTTTTTATTCTTTAATATTGTAAACATATATACAAATGGAATTCAATATATTTACAACATTTTTCATTCTTGTTTACTTAACATAATTTGGAGCCTTTTTATAAGGTTAACCAAACCCCAATTGCTTATTACGAAGTTAAGATTACACATAAATTGAAATCCGCTTTCTGGCACGCCCGCAATTCAACATACATTGTTACAATTTATTTCTAAAACTGAAAAACACTTAACAATTTAGGCATGCATAGTGGGACAGAATTATGTTTAAATTAATGTTCATATACGATTATGAATATGAAAAAAAGGTTATGTCTCCATAAGCAACATATGCTCCTACAAGTGTATGACGTGAATAATTCACTACTAACATTGGTGAAGACATTAATAATGATGAATACACCGATGATAATGATGATATGCCTCTTTTTGCACAATTTCAATTTCAAAAGGAGGCAACACATATTCCATCACATAGTTTTGAGGAGCAACAAACACCAACATGACAAATTATGGGCTGAAATTAAACAAGATACACAAAATTAATGTTATCAAATCCAATGGTTGAAATGAACCAAACATCGATTAAAAAAATCCAAACAATAACTGAAATAAAGCTAAATAATGGCTGAAATGAGCCAAACAGTGGTTGAATTTTTAGTTGCAGTGAAGCTATCGTCGCAAAAGGATGATAGCATGTAGAAGGCTTCTAACACGACCAATTGCGGCATCGACTCAAGACTCGGTAGGCAATCATCCGTTGAAATTCAAGAGGTTGGAAGTATTAATCATATGCCAATTTCAAATTCATTAGACCCCGAGAAACGTTATGTTCCACAACAAATAGAAGAGGATATTATGGTTACAATCTCTAAAATGGAACTTAAGAAATACAAGAATCTTAGATCAATTTAAATGTGAAAAAAACATCATGGTGTCATAAACAAGTAAGAGGTTCTTCAATCTAAAGTTCAACCTCTATGCTCGGGGGAAACCACCCATGAGAGGAAATCAAAATATTAAAATAAATGTGCAAGTAATGTCTTCGAAGGACATGTTCAAAATCAAAAAAATAAACACGTGAAAGTCACTCATCAACGAATCCATAAAATTGTTCTAAATTTAATTTTTGTTTCATGAATGTGCTTTGAAAACAAACGATAAAAATACTGTGAAAGTAATATTTCAATATTCCAACAAATGCTTCATGATTTCTCGTCAAAAAGAGAAAAAAAATAACATGTAAAACTTTATGAAAAACATCTTCCAAAAATTTCTTCATGCCGAGAAGGTGAAAAAGGTTCATCATAAAGAGTTGCCTCTAAGACTCACTCGAAATTAAAAGAGGAGAGTCCTAAAGCATACAAGAAAAAAAAGCAAAAATCAAAACCTCTAAATGTCCTTGAGGTTAAACTTATTTTTGACACAAACTTATTAATTTTTTAACTAATTTAATGTTTTAATAAATTTAATTATTCAATTTTTACATCTCTTATTTTTAAATTTCTAATAATAATTTTTGTATTTTTAAAACTAAAAAAGAAATATATTTTTTCAAAAATTTAATATAGTAAACAAATATTACAAATTAAATTAAAATCTCTAATTTACAATAATGATTTACATTTAGACTTAAAAATATATGCTTAAAGATTAATTAAATTAGTTTTCTTATTTAATCATTTGACTTAGTTGATTAATTTTAAAAATAGAGCGAAACTGTTGAACTGTCAGAAATAAAAATATTTGATCATATCGTTTGATTTCAAATAAAAAAACAAAAGTGCGAATTACTACACACATAAGTGTTTTAGAATAATTTGCTAAAAGAAGTTACACTTTCTTTCATAAAAATGTTGTACAATGATAAGAATTTACTATATATTTTACTATTTGAAGATAAAATTATTAAAAACATTTTTTCAATCTTATTAAATGTATGAAATATTACAATAATTAAAAATAATTAATCTACAAAAATTATTTTAAACTTTTTTTTAATAATTAATTATGATTAATTAATTTTAATTTTACAAAAGTATCAAATATTACTACTATAAAAGTATGATTTTTATAATTTTTCCTAATACTACAAAATAAGTACATTTAAGAGTGAAAAAAAATATATAAAGATATATTTGTTTGCAATTCATGGAAATGTATTTATGAAAAAAAAAGGTCCCGATATTTATTTTGGAAATTGCTTTTTACAGCTTTTGAATTAAAAATATCATTAATAGTGGATGTTACGTGTCAAGAAAAAATTAGCAGAGTACCGACTTTTGGTTAGGTAGGCCCAACGACAGCTCTATAAATTGCTGTATCAAACCAAAGCAGGATTTCACCAAAAACGCCTCTCACAAAAACTCCGTTTTCCCTTCTTCTTTCCGTTTTTATCATTGTTAACCTTGGAATCCAATTCCGTATCGTAATCGGCTCTCTAAAATTCCATAAATACTCCTCTCAACACAAAAAACGGAGATCAACTGGTGTGATCTGGTTGGGTTGGCTTCGGTAAATTAGAAGTGATCAGAGGGGTAGAATTGGAAATTAAGAAACATTCTCTGCATGAACTGGTCGGGAAAACTGGGTTTTTATTTTCTATCATCAAATTCTAATCATATTTTAACGCAATTGTTAATTTTTTTTCTTCATTATTCTCCTCAATTGTATCCTAAATTTTTAGATACTAAATTATCGATTACCAGTAATTTTAATAGTAATAATAATTGTATTGAGATTAATCCCTGATCGTTGTCCAATTATGGAGTCTGGATGCAAAAGTAATCGCGCTCAATTACGTAGAGGTAAGTTTGTTCTTGTGCTGATTCAGTTTTTCCACTTTTTTTTTGTGTCGGTGGCTCGTTTAATTTTTTTTGACCTTTTTAACTGCTCAATAATTGATTTTTTTTTTACTATTTGATCACTTTACTAAGTAAAAAAAAAGCTTCATTAATTTAAGTCTTGGAATGTAATCAGAATTGAACTTTAGTTTGTCTGTTGCCTTGTTGACAAGAATTTTAGTATTACGATTAATTATTAAATTTGATTTATTAGACAAACAAGGACTGATCTGATGTCTGAAATTATATTTTATTTTGTGGATACGTACAGGTCTTTGTTTTTCAGATGCTGATAGAAGTGAAGCATCCTCGAGAACAGTGATTGTGATCGGGGGTGGTATGGCTGGTATTGCAGCTGCTCGTACTCTCCATGATGCTTCTTTTCAGGTAGCTTTTTTATCTGACAAGTTATTTAATAATCACTAGTTTGTCACTGATTATCACCCACCGATGCTGCATTTTAGTTTCGATTATTATGTTTTACTTGTATGACATCGATTATGAATTCATCATATGCAATCTTATCTCAGATTATCACACAAGCAATATGTACTACTTTGGTCTTTTTGTTACCTGGGATTTCGGATTTATATGCAATGTTTTTTGTTTATTTGAAGTGTATGACAGTTATCTGAACTCTACTATTTTTGGATTTTGTGCACTTGTTAACTTTTCATACTTGATATCTGAGATGCTGGAATAAAGATGCATGTTTCTTATCTGATTTTTTTGTTTTGGCCAGGTTGTATTATTGGAATCTCGTGACAGACTTGGTGGTCGAGTTCACACTAATTACTCATTTGGTTTTCCTATTGACTTGGGTGCATCATGGTAATTATTTTCTTTGTTTGTTTGTTTTTTTTTAAATATTTTGTGAGTACGGTTGCTATATTTTATCAAATATTTTTCTTTTGTACGAGGTGTTTATTTGTTAATAATATTTTTCAGGTTGCATGGTGTCTGTCAAGAGAATCCCTTGGCCCCTTTAATAGGGAGACTAGGCCTACCCCTGTACCGGACAAGTGGTGATAATTCTGTATTGTATGATCATGATCTCGAAAGGTAAGATTAAATGCTGCCTTTTTTTCTTTTTCAATTTCCTTGAATTTGATTCATTGTAGACTTTAATTGATTGAGGAGTGGAGTGTACTAGATGCAGGATAGTGATTATGATATGAACATAGATTTCAGATATTATTGTTCTTTAACTCTGAAAATTTAAAGGACAAATAGTTTTTCTATTCAAACTCTTCGGGATTCATACTATAAGGTTCTTGCTGAATCCCTTAATTTGGTAGGCTTTATGCAGACTTGTGATTTCATTGTAACCCCCAAAATCTCTAACTGTATTCATGGAACTCATTCGAAATTAAATATAAAAACTTCATTTAGTTTCACAGCCTCTCAGTATTAGAGCCCGAATTATTTTGCGAGATTAAGTTAGGAGAATAAATTGTGAACTGCTCATACAATACAAGTAAAGATCAAGTAAGATGGGGATTAAACTGGGTTCTTGATAGCAAAACATCATTTCTCTGGCAAAGCTGATAATCACCAAAATACATTATTTTTTAGATTGAGAAACATTGGACTGCTAACTAATTTAATTAAATGGTCCCATATGCAACTTGTGATATTCGGCAGATAAGCTTCTTGTGAAATCTAGAACAGTGTTTTTTGCTGTTCTAGTCTGTATACAAGTTCAGTTTTCCTTTTCGTGATTCATTCTCCTTTTTGTTAAATCTGTTCTGATCTCTAATTTCTAAAAAGCCTGAAAAAACCAATTGACCCGTCAATGCTTAACACATCAAGTCATGTGATTTGCTGTCATTTGAATTAAATTTGTGATTCTAAACAGTATGTGATAGTGAGGATGCTTGATTTATTAACTTGTTAATGTCTTTGCAGCTATGCTCTCTTTGATATGGATGGGAATCAAGTTCCTCAAGAACTGGTCACCAAAATTGGTGTTACTTTTGAGACCATTCTGAAAGAGGTAAGGTTTCCTTTTAATCCTTCTAACTCTGGTCTTCTATTTTGCTATTATTTTTTTCAAGTTAAGGCTTTATCTTCCGCTACAACTATATTCATGTCCACTACATGTTCCTTTTTTCTTGCAATTTTCTACTTTAAATTTTGTATATTATTGTTTCTCTCTTCTTGTGTGTCTGAAATGTTAAAGTTTTTGTATTTTATTAGTACTTTTGAACTTTTTTGACCCTTAAACACCATAGTTAGAAGAGGATGTTGCTTTACTGTTTATGTTCTTGCCAATATTAATTTTTACAACTCTGTCCTTCAATGCAGACAGAAAAAGTGAGAGAAGAAAATGCAGAGGACATGTCCATTTTCAGAGCTTTAACAATTGTTTTTGAAAGGAGACCAGAACTAAGGTTTGATTAGGAAATTGGCATTCTCATATTTATATTTCTTGTCGTTCCAAGGAAATTTCTATATTGGGGTTTTATTGAATGATAATGACTTTTAATGTGCAGGCTGGAGGGACTTTCTCATAAGGTGCTTCAGTGGTACTTGTGCAGAATGGAGGGATGGTTTGCTGCCGATGCTGATACCATTTCATTAAAGAGCTGGGATCAGGTGAGTTGCATGTTGACAATTTTAATTGGTGTGAATCCCTGGCTATTTGCTGAATAAGAAGTTTATATCACTTAAAAAACAATGTATTTGGAGATGCACAGTGGAAGTTCCATATAGTGTTAACTTTGCACTTACCTCGGTTGCAAGTACTAACTGCTTGCCAACTTTACCAATGAGTATTTGAATCCTAAAAATTATGGGATAAGGTACAATGATTCATTTCTTCTATGGCTAGCCACTTGGTGTTGTAGTACCTGTCAAGAGGATATAAATTTTGTGAACAAAAACCCAAATTTATGTTTATTACATTTTATGTATTTATTAATTATTATTAGTTGAGAATTATTTGTTCCGCTGCGTATTTGCGACTTGTGAACTCATTATTAGTGCGAACAGTAATGTTTTCAACCAATGAGAAAATGGAACTTTTTAGAAATCTTTATATTAGTGATGAGCAATGATGTCAATTTATTTGTATAAAAAATGTCAACAAATTGGTTTTTAGGAGCATATGCTACTGATTCAAACTTTAAAGTATCATCAAAACCAAGTTTATGGAGATGAGCTAATGTAATCCAGTTACTCTAAAAGCTGCATCTCAATTGAATATATCTGTTTATAATGTTTATTTTCTACATTGTACATAATTTCTTTTCATATTTGTTTTTATTTCAATGTTGAGGGCAGTTCTTGTTTTGTTATTGACGATATCCTATCATTATTGCAGGAGGAACTTCTTCCTGGTGGGCATGGGCTTATGGTGAGGGGTTATCTTCCTGTCATAAATACACTTGCCAAAGGGCTTGATATACGGTTAAGCCACAGGTAATAATAACATCAACTAGCTAGTTCTCATTTTGTAAGTAGTTTAAACTTTCAAAAAACAATTTGCTTGCATGCATATAGGATATAGCTTTGCCTGTATGTATATAATTTTGTGAATTGGTTGGTATGCCTACTCTCATAATAATTCTAATGTTTCCGATTTTATTCTCCAGGGTAACAAATATTGTCAGGCGCAATAATGGTGTGAAAGTTACAACTGAGAATGGGAGGACATTTGTAGCAGATGCAGCAGTTGTGGCTGTTCCTCTTGGAGTGCTCAAAGCAAGAACGATAAATTTTGAACCCAGACTACCAGATTGGAAGGAAGAAGCCATTAAGGATCTTGGAGTGGGAATTGAAAATAAGATTGTGTTGCACTTTGAAGAAGTGTTCTGGCCAAATGTAGAGTTTTTGGGAGTAGTTGCAGAGACATCATATAGCTGCAGTTACTTCCTAAATCTTCACAAGGCTACTGGCCATTCTGTGCTTGTTTATATGCCTGCTGGACAGCTTGCCAAAGACATTGAGAAAATGTCTGATGAAGCTGCTGCCAATTTTGCTTTCATGCAACTCAAGAAGATTCTACCTGAAGCCTCTGATCCGGTACGTTAATTTTAGTTTTTTCACGCATTTTTTTGTCACGACCTTTTTACTTATAAATCATCTATGTAGCACGGAAACATAATTGCTGGAACGAACAAAATACCAAAATGGAAATGAAGAAATAATATTTTTTATAGGAGTAAAGAATTACAAATTTTGAGTTTCTAAGTTTTGAAATCTCAAAAGCGTTTCCTAAAATGGGAATGAAGCATTAAAACATAAACTCGAGAGGTTTCCATGCATAGGTCATAATATTACACTAGATGCTTTGGGTGCTTAACGTTTCCTTTTACTTTATGATATATGCAGATTCAGTATCTCGTTTCTCGATGGGGCTCGGATATTAACTCACTTGGTTCCTATAGCTATGATACAGTAGGAAAATCCCATGATCTGTATGAAAGGCTGAGGATTCCTGTAGATAACCTATTCTTTGCTGGAGAGGCAACGAGTACGAGCTACCCAGGGTCGGTACATGGTGCTTTCTCCACTGGATTGATGGCTGCAGAAGATTGCAGGATGCGTGTTCTGGAGCGCTACGGAGAGTTGGATTTATTCCAGCCTGTCATGGGCGAGGACGCTTTAGTTTCTGTCCCACTTTTGATCTCCCGTATGTGATCTCTGAGTGGCTATCGTGTTCTTACTTATTTTAGCATGGGATCTGGCTAACGCATTACTGCCATTTTTGATTGAGCAGTCGCTACTGGTTAATGTGTATTCTCGCCCATGTAGTATTACTAATTTTCGTCGGCTGTCATTTAAAAACTTACTGTTAAGCTGATTTATGTACTGGATATTTAGAAAGCTTCCTTGTAGTGAACTCTGCTCTGAACTTTTGCTATTCATGTTCTTTCTATGCTTTTGACCTTGGGTATATCTTTTACTAGCTGAACATAATCCTGCCGCTTCATTTGAAGAAAGATATATATGGATAATAATTTGGTGCACCAAGAAAATTGTATTACTTACTAGTTAGATTTGACAAGGTAATATATAAATATGTAGAGAAAAGCATATTCTGGGTCATATGTCTATGGGAAGACGCATTTATTAGATATACTTAGTTGTTTTTATTTTAAGTTTGAATTATCTATTTAAAAAACTTTATAATTATTTATTTAATCAATAAAAAGATATAATTAAAAGATTATGTATAGTGAGAATTATCCGATTATATATTTTTAAAATATATTTTCTTTTTAATTATTAAAATAATTTTGGTTTGTTTTTTAATTTTAAAAAGATTATTTTATTTTTATGTTTTTGTTTTATAATTTTTGTAATTTTTTTGTATTTTCTGATGATGTTTTTATGGTGTATATGGTGTTTTTATAGCGTATTTGTATGTTTTTTTAGTGTAAATACACCATAAGAACACCATAAAATATAAATCAATTCCTTCTGTATGAAATCAGTAGCAGAAACACTATAAAGACATCACAGTATGAATCAGTTTGTTTTTACGAATCAATACCATCAAAACAAGAGAATGAACAAGAGGACAATTGTTTGAACAATAGAGCAATTATATTAACATGATATAGATCTAAAATAATTTATGTACAAAAAATATAAAAAATTTAGATAATCAAAATATCTAAAAGGCGAAAAAACGACGACGATTAAACCACCGGAAGAAAGACGACGATTAACAAACCACCGTAAAAAAGAGGATGACGATAAAATCACCGGAAAATAGACGACGGCGATGAAACAATCAGAAGAAAGACGAAGGCGTTGTGTTTGTAGATTTGAAAGATGGTGAATTTTTGTGCTCGTAGATCAGAAAGGAGAAGAAAAGAAGAGAACAATAGAAAAATTTGAAAGAAAAAAGAAATAAGAAAAAGAGATTCAAATTTAAGAAAAAAGAAAAAGATTCTAAAAGCAACAAGAAAGAGATCAACGGCTATATAAATAAATGTGGAAGATAGAGTTAGAAACGCTAATTAAGAGGAATTATTTTTAAAATATTTTTAAAGAACTGGATAGCAAGTAAAAATATAAAAATATGGTTAAAATTATTATAATTAACTTTTAAAAATAGAATATTATTATATAAATAATTCCAAAGAGAATACGTAACTAAGTAAATATAAAATGGCTCAAGATTAAAGAAACTCTCTCATAATCTTTTTATATATGTAAAAGAAAAATGGCATACATAAACATTAAACGACAAATGGCATATGTAGATTGTATTTGTAGACACATAAAAGACAAATGACATATTTAGCTATATACGTGAAAGACGAATGGCATCTTTCTTTCTTCTTTTTTGTAGTTTGTCTTTGTTCTATTTCTGTATTAACTATTTTTAATTTTCATCTTAAAACAACTTCATCATTAATATTTTATTTTAACTAAAAATACATTTTATTATTTTTTATAAACTAATCATTTTATACAGATAAATAATTTTTTTAGTATAAGTATTTATTCTAAACTGCTTATCAATTTGAGAACTATCAATTTAAACGGAGAAAATAATACATTATTAAACTGACCAATGACACCTTTACAATAAGAGTATCTTCTTGTTCTGTTCTGTTTTAGTTTGTTTTGTTTTCATTAGATTTTTAATTTTATATAAATGAATTTTAAGGGTCTCAATCGCAGCTACGTTAATCCACAGTTGACATTAACAATTTAACATTATTATTTTTGGAAATTAATGTTAGACATTATAAGTAGATGGTGAAGGAGTAGGGTTAAAATTAAAAAGATAGTGACTATATCTCTTTAAGGACTAGTCTTGCCTTTTTCTCTGATCTCTGATCCTGCAAAGCTAACACAATGAGCTGGTGGCCGACAAGAGGCATTGCTTCAGTAAAGCCAAGTAATAGCAGCTTCCATCTAGGGGTGAGTAAACTTTTCTGTTAAACCAAATTAACCAAAGTAATCTCAACTATATCGACCGTACTTGAACTGATAGATAATCATAGCCGGAAATAACATCACTATTCTCATCGCTATTACAGAACCGTACATGAGATTTTCACTAAATTTATTATAGTTTATATATATAGAGAGCATGGCTTGTGCGTATTTTTCTTTAGAAAAATGTAAAAAAAAATGTAAAAGTGGCTTGTGCGTACTTCTATCTAATTTTTGTATCCATATTATCTTATAATCTTGTTTTCTTTTGAACATATTCTAATCTTTTTCATTCATTTGATCCATTGCAAAAGAAAAAGTTTGAAGATCCAGATGATGCAACACCTAAGTATCAAAGCGTGGCACTCATTGTTGGTGTTACAGGCATCGTCGGCAATAGCCTGGCAGAAATCCTGCCGCTCGCAGACACCCCAGGAGGCCCCTGGAAAATATACGGTGTGGCACGCCGTCCACGGCCAATATGGCAAGCCGATCATCTCAACCTCATAGAATACATACAATGTGATGTCTCGAACAAATCAGAAACCGTAGAAAAGCTCTCCAATCTTACAGATGTAACCCACATCTTTTACGTTGCATGGGTAAGTAAACCCACTGAAGAAGAGAATTGCGACTTCAATGGTTCCATGCTACGTAACGTCCTCGGATCACTGATCCTAAACGCACCAAATTTGCAGCACATATGCCTGCAAACTGGCGTTAAGCATTACATGGGTCCCTTTAATATGTTCGGCAAAATGGAGCATCATGAACCTCTATGGCACGAGGGTCTTCCGAGGCTTAATTCGATCAACTTTTACTATACACTCGAGGATGTGTTATTTGATGAGGTGAAAAAGAAACAAGGCTCGATCACCTGGTCGATTCATCGACCAGGAATGATATTCGGGTTTTCACCGTGTAGCTTGATGAATGGTGTGGGAACTTTATGTGTTTATGCTGCAATATGTAAGCATCAAGGGCTTCCATTAATTTTTCCGGGAAGTCATGCAGGGTACAAGGGGTATTGGGATGCGTCCGACGCCAATTTGGTCGCCGAGCAACAGATATGGGCAGCGGTGGATCCAAACGGAAAGAATGAGGCGTTTAACTGCCATAACGGGGATGTTCTTACATGGAAGATTTTGTGGAAGGAGTTGGCGGAGCAGTTTGATATTGAGAATTATGGAATTGAAGAGGATGATGACAAGAAATTAAGTTTGTATGATAGGATGAAAAATATGGGTCCTGTGTGGGATGAGATTGTGCGAGAAAATGAGTTAGTTGCCAGTGAAGTTGAGAAAGTTGCAATGTGGTGGATAGTGGATCTGTGTTTTCAAGGACTTGATTACGGATACTTGACTTCCATGAACAAGAGCAAAGAACATGGATTTCTGGGGTTCAGAAACTCTAAAAAATCTTTTGTGTCATGGATTCAGAAATTGAAAGCTCAAAAAATTGTTCCTTGATATTTATTTCAGTATCCACATCAATTTTTTTCATCAGAAACAACTTGTGTTCTGAAATGCGAAAAAAAAATACTATTGGTAATTTATAGTCATATTTAAAAGTTCGTGACTCACATGTATAATTTATTTTACAATTAACCATTTTTATGATTTCTTTTTGTCATAACTACTGGCAGTGATGCTAATTGACAGACATAGAATCAATCACATTCAAACAACTATACATTCTAATTCTAAAAAGTAACTATACTTATCTGTTTGAACATGAATCACAATTTCTCGACAGGGAAGCCGACGACAGGTTTGATATCTTTTGCCATGGAGCGTAGCTCATTGATCTCTTCATTCGAAAGGCTCCACCCAAGTGCACCTGCAAATTCCATAGCCTGTTCTGCAGTTTTAGCTCCTGGGATTGGAACTATATTCCCCTGGGCTATTAACCAGTTCAGGACCACCTGTAAAAAGAAATCTCGTTATACTAGTCATGTCTACACAAGCTTGAGGCAGCACACATTTAGGAAATACCTCTAACTACTATTAAGGGTTAACGTTTAACCTGTGTCGGAGTTTTGCTGTAGTTTTCTCCCATTTCCTTGATTCTGTTAAGCAGAGGTTGGAGCTGCAACACACAAGGATGTACTGGTTACACATCTGAAATATGATATTAATAGATTTCTTTTACCTACCCCTGATATTGACTCTGTTTAGTAGAAGCTTCTACTTTTCTATATGCAAGAGTTGGAGTATAAACAGATGAATGCTACAGCTATATGGTTGGATTGGTTGCGATGAAAAACAGCAATACGATATCTTTTTATAAGAACATGTTATAAATGTAGACTTTCCGAGTTTCAAAGGCCTTTCTGAAAAGGAAATGAAACTCTAACATGTAGAACTCAAAATATAATTCCGGGCAGCATAGCATAGCATCATTTTGGTGTAGCCTATAGCATTGTTCCCATACTATGTTTAGCATACTTATTTAACCTCATATAGTGAGTTAGGCTTCAAGTTGATAGTAGCAATTTAGCGAAGTATCTGAAAAATTATTCATACCTACAATCTTATTGCATTGTTGATTGGAAAAACTACACCAACCTTTGTGAGAAACTCAGGAGTGTAAATCTGGCCTCGAGGACCAGTTGGTGGATTTTCGGGTGTGTACTTTCCTGTAAGAGCACCTGCATAATTTTAGCTGGTCAGTCAAGTCCCTACTGAAGTTACTATAGTACTAATCATACTAATAGTTATAGCCTTAAAGGGGATTAAAAAATTACACAAGGAAAATTAGTTGCGCTCAAGTGGCATAAGTAGTATTTCAGTAATACTATTATTTTAAATTACAAAATCATTCACACTTTCACATAACTGTAATTGTTTGCAGAGAAATGATCTCAGAAAATTTGACAAACAGATATGAATTTACCTTGAGCAATTGGAGAATATGCAATCAAAGTAACTCCAAGTTCCTCACACGCTGCCTTGACACCATTCTCCTCGGGTGCTCTATATATGAGGCTGTAATTCACTTGATTTGAAGCCAGTGGAATTCCTCGTTTCTTAAGCTTACTGTACGCGTCACGTAGTCGGCTTTCTGAATCAAGGAACTACTTTTATCACTATATCTAGGAAAATATAGATCATGTTCGTTACAACTAGAATTTAAATCACGATTCATGTGAATTTCATACTCGATCTCTTCTCTCTTTATGATTTTTCTAGCTAACTGAAATATGATGGTAAAATCCCTACTATTTTAATCCCGATACAGGAAATAGAAATTTACCACTATAGTTGGAAACACCAACAGCCTTCACTAGGCCTTGCTCCACAGCATCTCCAAGTCCATCAAGGTACCCTGAAAAGAACTGTCAATGAACAAAGCTTCCCTTGAATCTGAATGTGGTTGATTTCCACATATTCAATATATACGTGTTTAATCGCTTAACGAAAAATAGCTCTGTGACAAATGAACCACCTTCATTTCCCCAAATCCCAGGCCTGAAGACCATAAAAAACTTGATCAATAACGCGCCAATTCCAAATATTTACCGTTGCACATTAACATAATCCATAAAACTTGGACAGTACATACCAATGCAGTTGATAAAGCTCTACCGAAGAAAGCCCAAGACGAGAAAGGGAATCCTTCAATGCAATTAAGACACTTTCGCGGCCTAACCTCCAAGGTAAAGCTGCAAACTTTGTTGCAACAGCAACCTCTAATTCAGGATCTGTTACTTTCCTTTCCTTGATAAACCTTTAAAAAAAACAGCAAATTTGGATAATATATAGGAACATCAACATCAAACTTAACCCTTTATCTAGTTCAATTCTAGATCAAAATCCATTCATTTACGAATAAACTCATAACCATTCATATAAAATTGCAGAACTGTACCTTCCCAATAGAGTTTCTGAATGAACAGCGCCAAGAGAGAACTGTCCACATAATTGTAATGAAAACCCATTGACAGCAATACAAAACTAAACATCAAACACTCCTCACCTTAGCGCCATACACTTCAGCAGTATCGAAGAAAGTTATACCGCGATCAATACTGGCATCAAACGCAGATTTAGCAGCCTTCACTTTCTTATCTGCAAACCAAATATTAACCATCACTTACAAATATTAACCACAAAGAATATATATTTCGTGTCAAGTGCAGTTTAATTACCATCCCATTGAAAGTTGTTCCAGTAGCTAGTGTCACCCCACGACCATGCTCCGATTCCTAGCTTGGTGACCTTCAGTTCAGAGCCTCCCAAGTTCACCTTGTTTTCCTCAATTTTGGGAGCAGCAGTGCTCTCGGAAGCAACGGCTCTGACTTTATGAATTCTTTTGTGAGCGAAAACAGAGAAGCACGCACTGCTACCCAAATTGATAGCCATAAGGGCGGGAGGAAGGTGGAGCAGTGGCAGTGGGAGTGGGGAGGAAGAGATGAGAGAGTTATGTGAACCATGGCCACAAGTTGGTCTCTATATCTTTTTTTTTTCTCTGGCTCATTGTAAAAGAAGAGGACATGGTGCTAACACATTACATGTTACATCTGTCATTTTTAGACATCTTCATTGGTTCTAACTCCACGCCTTTTAAATAAAAATTGTTATAGAGAAATTAATTTAAATGGAGACTGTTAGAGCATCTCCAAGGGACTCTTTAAACATTTAAAACTCTTTATTTTAAAGAGTATAATCACAAAATATCACTCCAACAAACTCTTTATTTTTAAAAATAAAAATAAAGAGTGAGTTTGGCTCTCCACATGTAGAGAGCCAAACCAACTCTCTATTTTTAAAAATACACGTGTTTTATCAATTTCACAACTTCCTGATTATTCAAGTTCCGGTTCTTTATTGCCGATAATTGTACAATTTCAGTTTCAAGGATACAACTGCTATTGATTATTTAAGTTTCAGTTTCATTCCTGATAATTGTGTAGCCAATATGAAAATGTAAATTTGCTGAGAATTCTTTTACAAAAATTAAGGTGTTTTGGTAGATAAATGTGAATCAAATACAAATTCTGAAAACATAGAATTGAGGTTCTTTGAAGATCTATGGATCATTAAAAAAACATAAACTTGCCGAGAATTTTTTTACAATGGTTAAATTATTAGCAGTACTGTGTGTTAGTCGTTTGCTGCAAAAATGGAGAAGATAATGTACCGTTATTATCAAATATTCAGATTGAAGAATACAATTTTGGAAGCAAATTAATTCAAATAAAGGAGATTTTAGTTTTACACACATCTAAATGGAAAATGATTTGCGTTACTCCTTTTTCTTTTCTTCGTTATTTTATTATTAAATTCAATAACAAACCTTGATCATGGCCGTCGTAGTCATGGCTGGCTTTTGGTATCAAGAACTGTAGGATTCATTTTGACTATAATAAAAGATATATTTTATAATCAATGAATTTGCTATTTTTTTATGATTTTGCTATATTGATACAAGTTTTTATAAGTGGATCAATTCGATGGAGCAGAGACCATCTGTTATAGCAACTGCTGTAATTTGATGGCATCGGATCATAATCTAGCAAGAAAAAGCTTTAGATTGCAAAATATATACAATTTCATTAGTTCAGAAGCTTTCATATTATATTATGCATGTTTCTTTATTTCTATTGTATTCATGAAGAATTTAAGGTTTCAGTGTGATAATTTGAAGTTCACTTGCAAATATATATGGATATGAACAGTTAAACAATTATTTTTGACGCAATTTCATTGTTGCTTTGCTTCTGACTACAATTTTTTTTTTAATCCGTGTTAGATTTATGTTTTGTTATGGAAGAAGAAAATGGTGATATAAAGAAAATGAACAATATATGTAAATAAATTTAAAGAGTCCATTGGGGATTTATTTAAATTTACACTCTCTATTCTTAAAGATGCTCTTTATTTAAAGAAAGATGCTCTTTAAAATAAAGAGTATTGTTGGAGATGCTCTTATGCGTAATATTCAACCACGTACCCTCAACTTTCGCATTCCTATCAATAAACCGTCTCTATTTCAAAAAGTTTCTATAAACCTCCTCTGCTTTGACGGCGCTCATTCACGGTTCTTATGTACAAAAATATCTCTAGTGCTGTCATTTTTACAAAGAAAAAATTTAGCGGCGCCACATCAACCAAAAATTTTAAAGAAATTGAAACACCTAAAACACTCATAAAAGAATTTAATTAAACCAATCACAACCACACTTAATCCGACCAAACCACCCATCCAACTACACTCAATTCAACTAAACCACTAGGTCAACCACCATCCACCGCCGGTCGTCTTCTCCGACAACACCCTATTCTTAGAAGAACATATGATTTGTTTTTAAGAACAGATGAGGGGAAACTATTTGGGTTTTCCCATGAGAAGCTGTCTTCTCATACAAACTAAGAAAAACAACTTCTCAATTCATCTTCGTCTTCTCACACTAGATAAAGACGAGCAGCAATTCGTCTTCTCGGACCTTAAAAGACAAGCAACAACTCGTTTTCTCACCTGAAAAGATGACCAAAGGCGGTAGGTGGTTTGGGTTGGCGGGTGGTTTGAGTTTGAATCGGTGGTTTTTAGTTTGATTGGATTGGATTGGTTTGATTAATTATTTTTAAGAATGTTGGCTCCAGGGGCATTTTCATCCATAAGGACTGTGAATGAGCTTCACCAAAAAATACTGGGGGTGTATTGAAGCTTTTTAAAATAGAGGGGGTTTACTGATAAAAGGCAAAAGTTGAAGGTCCATGGTTGATTATTAGCCAAAATTGTTATAGAGAAATTGAAAAAGGTTAATTTTGACATTTGAATTTGGTTAAAAAGAAAAATTAAAGCTAAATGACTTAAAAAAATATTTTAAATTTGATATTTTGGCTCATTTTATTTCTTTAATCAGTTATCACAAAATAATTAGAATATTTTATATATATTCGAATATTAGAGCTCATGGCGGAAAATTATTGGACAGTTTGAGGCTGAAGGGATAATTTTTTTTTTTAAAACTATAAATTTGATCTTAATTGATCTTTGTCGAATTCGGAAGATAAAATAAATTTTATTGATTGGTAAGGAAACATTTACGTAAGAACTGAAAGCTAGGTGAATTGTCAGAAACATATAAAGTACATGACTAATTCAATAACGAAAGTTCTATTTTGTAGTTCAATTCACCAAGATCAAAAAGTGAATTCATCGAAAAACAATTTATGAAACACTCACTTCTTATTTTATTTGTAAAATGTTTTTTTTTAAAAAGTTAATTTTGTAACTCTTTATATTTTGCGTTTACATATTTATTATATAGAAATTATTTATATATAGTTTTGTTCTTCCAAATATTTATTGCTTTTTTTCTTTTATATCTTCATTTTTTTTTCAATTTTTACTGATCTAATCGATAATGATAATTTTTTTTAATGGTGACATTTTTAATTTTACGAGTTGACATTTTTTTTAACATTGAGTTTTTGATTTCTCTTCATGTATTTTCTATTTTTTTTAAATCGAAAGCACAAGTTTGTTGCAATTGAAATTTTCAATTTTAACTTTTAATAAATAAATAAATATCAAATGCCACAAACTTTTATATTTGATTTATAAAACTTCAAATTAAAATATTATTACAAAATTAAAATATTATTATAAATATAATTTTATATTTAAAAATTTACTAGATGAAATTAATATTACTTTACTTTTTTAAAAAAAATGTATTTTTTTTAAATAATGGATTGATTTATAAAAATAATATTTTTTTGATTATTTGGTCTATTGTTATAAATTCAGGGACTAAATTGACATATATTTTGCCTTTATAACACTGCTAAAGATTGATGGTTAATTTTGAAAATTTTAAAAGTTTAAGATTTTTTTTGTAACAAGAATTACTATAAAATTTAACCAGTCTATATATAAAAAGTTGATGTTTTTATAATAGCTTCCCCATAAATTTATTTCACAATCATATTGTTATTTAAAGGCAAAATAAATTTACCTACCTATAATATTAACATTTTATCAAATACACCATGAATTTTAAAATTTACCAGTTTAATTTATTATCTTTTAAACCTTTGTCAAATATACCCGTGACTCATTTGAAGCTAATGTGGCGCAAAATTGTATACACCATGTAGAATAAATTTTGTAGATATTATAGACAAACAACATACATTACGCCACATCAGTTCAAAACGAGTTATAAGTATATTTGACAAAAATCTGAAAAATGATGGAACAAACTGGCAAAATTAAAAGATCGTAATATATTTAACAAAAATACTAAATTTATCGATAGATAAACCTTATTAAAAGTAGTGGTAGAAGGCTTAAGCGTGGAAAGAAAAAAGAACTTCAATTATACAAATTACTACTTTTTTTATGAATTCAAATCACTGAGTAAAACAATATTTATGGCATGAGATAAGGTGTCGTGGATGGTAGTTATGAGTAATAGAAAACTGCAACTTGAACAGCTTTAACGTTTCCTTTCCGATCCCTTGGTAGTTGGTGCTCTCACAAAAACAGATCCTGCATCAAATCTATAACTCCTCAGTTTAGGTTTTGCATGCATAATGCATTCAATATTTTTCGTGACCAAATATATCTTTTGTTATGTCATTCTCAGGACTATATTTTGATTCGTTTTATTTTAATTAATTTCATCTCAACATAAGGTTTCAGGTTAACAATGCATACATGATAATTGATTTTTATTTATTTTGTCTGAAAATTTATTATATATACATCATTTGACCTAAAAAAATTACGTTTAAAAAAAAACATGCATATATAACAAGTTTTAAATAAAAAAAGCAAAAATTAATTATCCATGAAAAAAAAACCAGATTGCAATATGTGTTTTAAACTTTTCGTTGATATTAATTTATTTTTAGTAATTCATCAAAAAAAAATTAAATTTTAGTAACTAAAATTAAACAAAACAAAGTTTGATCTAAACTAAAATATAATGATAATTTATATATATATTTACCCCACTGATATAGGATTTCATGAAGTATTATGTCTACCTTAGGAGAAATTTTTAGATAGACTCGGTCTACCACGTCATCCGTGGACCAAACTTATTACGTTATGACACGTCATTAAAATAGTGGCACTATTGTAATATTACCATTCAAAAATGTAAATAAGTAATAAACAAAATTATACTAATACCACTATTTTAATGACGTGTCATAACATAATAGGTTAGTTCACGAATGACGTGGTAAACCGAGTCTACCTAAGAATCTCTCTACCTTAAAGTTTTATTTCATTTAGGAAAAAAATTATTTTTCTAATCAAGAACTATAAGCCATTTGAGCCATTTGACACGTATATTATAAACCTAAAATTTGTCAGTTTAGTTCAATATTTATATCAATTGTGCCTCATATATTCATGTCACTAAATGGTCAAATTAATAAAAATAAAAAACAGTACTATCCCTTGATTTATATTTGTAATAAATTGATTTTCGACTAAAAGAATCTTGAAAAAAGAATCCGAAAGAAAATTTATGTAATTTCTTTTAAAATGTTAATCCATTTAAAATTTATTCGGAACTAAATACTTGTATTAATTTATCGAGAAAATCTTAGGTAGACTCAATCCACCACGTCATCCGTAGACTAAACTTATCACATTATGACACGTCATTAAAATAGTGGCACTATCGTAATATTACTATTCAAAAGTATAAAAAAAGTAATAAACAAAATTACAATAATGCCATTATTTTAATGACGTGTCAAAATATGATAGGTTAGTCCACGGATGACGTGTTGGACTGAGTCTATCTAAGAATCTCTCTAATTTATCACTAAAGAAATATAATTTGAAAATGTTTTTTTATTTGACATAATGAAATATTGCTCAAGTTTATTAAAGTTTTAAATTCTTTTTAGCTGATAATTTTATTAATTCAAAATTTGACTTTTTAATGTTTCACAAACATATTAACTGAATTTTTATCAAGATTTTTCATTTATAGCAGTATTAACTCTTAAATTAAAAACTTAGTAAATTTTAAAATTTATTATTTTAATAAAACTAAAATATTTATAGAAAAATAAAATCAATATGGACACCTACATAATTTTTTTTAACTATAAATTAATTTTGGGTATTATTTGCATTTTTTTATTCTTAAACCATATTCAATTTTAGATATTTTTTATAATTCTTTTAATTTATTTAATGAATTATAAAAATAGTGTTAGTAACTAATGAATACATGCTAACCATTAGATGGAAGCCAAACCTATTGGTCAAACACACCAGATATGTGCGTCCGAACCCTATCAAGTGTAGTAGAGCAACTCATGAAGATCAAATAAAAGATCGAATCCTTATGAATTCTCCTCTAGATCTATATAATTCGAATGATATCTTATCTTATACAAACACAAAATCCTTTGTCTGAATACAACTCAACTTATCTAGAAGGTTGAAGGTTCTAATATTGTCTAAGACTCCTACTCAAATTACATCAACTACGGAATGAGAATCCTAATCCTATCCAAACTCTAAATATGCCTTAATTAATCTTTACCACTATATAAAAAGTTCGAGGTATGTCTGTCACCATACATTATCATTGTTACTGATCAAAAGCTTAATTAATCTATCAATAAATGTCAACTACTAACTTTATTGTCGGAATGCTCGTCAGACACCCAACATTTCGACCAACAGTCTAATTTATGTTTTGCAAGTTGTCCGTCAAAAAGTTAGAGTTCATTACTAGTTAACAATTTTTTTTTGTAAATTTTCTTTTTTGATAAATGATAGATATATTAGCACATAGAAGGCAAAAGAAATCATCTAATATAATCGACGCGTCACATCATTTTATAATATATTTTTTCACATTTGGAAATTTATGGATTCTGTTTTAGACACGTGTCAACTATATATCAACACATTAAATATGCGTTAGATGTGATATGCATATTGCATGATACCAATTCAAATTGAATGGATTCAAAACGCCATTACTGCATGGATCGGAATTAAAAACTCCGAATAAGAAAATGAGTAGATGCAGATCTAGGTACTCTTTCTTCCTCATCTGAGGAATGGGCCAAGCCGATCCGTTTTTGGCTCATAAAGTGCATTTGCTAGTTCGAAAGAAGCTGGAGATAATTATTTAACATGAAATTGCATGAGTACAAAATCAATTTAATGACCAATATATAGAAATTAACAGAAGTTCATTTTTTAATTAACGAAGAACCACTAAATCTCTATGAACTCCTACTTCTCACAATTTATACATGCGGTGCATATATGTGCTACGTTAAGCTTTTTGTGTGTCTTCTAGATTTATTTACCCCTTCTCTATTATGAGTTAATCTACTTCTTTTAACAGCATTAGAAAATTATAAGGTTAGCCGCATCTAATACAAACAGAGAAATGCAAGGTACTTATAAAGACAAAATGTCCATGTTTTTTCTTTAATTACATGACATAAAACTCAGGTCTAGCTATCATCCAACAAAAATTCACTTCTAAGCAAATACAAGAACTTAAAACTAAATATTAGTGTTAATGAGATTCTTATATAGATCTGATGCATTAAAGATGCAATATAAACAATGCAATAGTAGAATTTTTTTCACATTTTTTTGATTTTTTACTTTCTAACATTTAATTAAATATTGGATTTATATATTTTTTATAAACTCGACAGTGAGGGTTATAATTAAATAGAATAAGCTGTCCCACAAAATCTGATATTGGACAACATGCAAATCTAAGAACGTACAAAGGGCAATTTCCCAAATTTCAAAAATACCCTTGCTAAGATCTTATGCACTATAGAAAAGCAATTGGTGGGGGCATTACTTGATTTTTTTCTTCTTCAATTAACTATAATAAAAAATAAATACTTCAATTAATTAAAAATGGCATCTAGTTTTCTCCCACAACCCATGGTATTGACACAAAAGTCATGAATATATTAGAATACCTAAAGCCCACATAATCTAATCTTAAATTTTTGAAGATAATAAAACTCACCAAAATATCTACTAATATTTATCATTGAACTAAGTTAGAAATAGAAAAAAATATTTAATGAGCATCAAAAGAATTTCAAGAAGAGGTAGGCAAATCAAACTACAAAGGCATATTAATAATATAAGTATTAAAAAAAATTAAGAGTTTAATAACCATTTGTGAATCACATATTAATAAATTTACCACATACGAGATATACTATTTTTTTTACTCTTAGGATATTTTTGGAAGCTTGCTTTAATTGAGAGTCTCTTTTAGGTCTAATACCTTAAAAAATCCGTCCTTTAAACTCCTTTTCAATCCTACTCTAACGTTTGAAAACTGGTTAATTTTACGCTATCTCATATTTTATCGTTTCAATTGTACCCCAGTTTTGCAATTTTTGTCAATTTTTTTACTTAAATGATGAAATCATTCAATTAATTAAATTTCAAGATAAACTTAAATTTATTTTATTCAATAAAATATAAATAAGTCCTTTATTTTTAAAAACTAACTAAAAACCAGAATGAAATTAAAATTAATTTAACTAAAATCTGAATGAATTTTTAACACATACAATTAATGTAACATGGAGAACATTTTTAAATTTTTTTCAAATGAAAAAGAGGTCAATTTAATATATCAGCATACAATTGAAACACAAAAATCACTACTAGAAAACAGGGCTAATACCCTATAATGTGTCCGCTAATCGCGGTTTGCAACGGATTAGCAACAGACGGTGTCCGTCGTAAGTGTATCAATCGCAAATTGTGATTGCCGCACATCTTCTTTATTAGTCGCTAATTTTTGTAAATCCATCGCAGAAAGCCAACCAGAGAGACAAAATTGGAGACGACTGGCACGTTTAGCGACGGAATTACTATTCGTCGCAAATTAACTAAATTAGCGACGGATTTTTTATCCGTCTCCATCACTAGCAGTGAATGTGAAACTGGATAAAATTAACCAAATTTCAAAGTCATAATAGGATCGGAAATAGATTAAAAGGTGCGGATTTTTTTAACACATTAAGCCTTTCTTTTAAAAGTTAGCTTGTCATTAAATGACAAATTACAAAAGACTGCTTACATCAGATGATTACAACTAAATTTTATCATCTAACTTGATTATTCATTTTGAATAAGAATATAATAAATCTTTTCTAATTTTTCATAGATAATATAAGGGTGATGCCTGCCACCTCTAAAAAGTGTGAAAAGAATTATTTTTAAAATTAATAAAGAACTTTGAAACAATATTTTTTATCAATTCGAGATTCCAATTGTTGTGCTTATAGGATATGTAATCACAGAAGAATTTTATTTTACCCATCTCTTGAAAGAAAAAGTGTTGTCTGTGTTTCCAATGAGAAAAACTGAATGTTAGTTGCTGAAGTTACAAGAATCAGTTTAGGGAACAAGTTTGCTGAATGTTAGCTCTCCAATAACATTCAGCAACTGAATCTACCTATAACTTTTAATATTTTTGTCAAATATACCACAACCTTTAAAGTTTGCCTATATGATGCATCATCTTTGAAATTTTTGTCAAATATATCTACGATTCATTTTGAGCTGATGTGGAGTAAGGTTGTATACGCTACGTAGAATAAATTTTGTATATGTATACAAATAATATTGCACTATATCAGTTCAAAACGAGTTAAAGGTATATTTGGTAAAGATCAAAAAAATAATAAACTAAATTGACAAGATATGAAGATCGTGATATATTTGACAAAAATACTAAAATTGTAAATAGATAAGTTCATTTTGACTAGTTTAAAAGTTTAAACAGTTCAATTCGCTGGCTTTTGAGCTATTATCGGACCCAACATAATGCACAAACACATATACACTTGGTATAAGTAAGGTATATGCAAGAATGAAGAAACCTTAAACATTCGTTAATGCGGGATATCAATCATTAATCCCTTTGCATATTTTATTTGTAAAAACATAGAAAAGTATTAACATGGAAAAGCTTATGATATCTGTCTTGACCACTCAGTAGTCACTCATGGAAAGAAAATCCTGAGAATCTTAAAAAAAGCTAAAATAGGGAAAAGTTAACATGTAAATAAATACACATAAATCTAAGTGCTTTTGCATGGTGTTTCTGTGTGTCTAATTTGTAGTCGTGCATTACAGACACTTCTTCTCAATTATTTCGGAACCAGCCCTACAATATAAAGCAACTTGTACATATTTGGGTTTACTGTTACTTTTCGGACATATCTTAGAGGCTAAAAGGTACTTAAAGTGACCGTTCAGTTAGGGTTTTATTTATTCAGAGATCGTAAAAATTAGGGTTCTTGTTGAGCTATCAAAATTTCCATGCTAAAAAAAGACTGTTGATTCAGCTTCCAGAGATGTAAATTGATTGTTTAACATATAGTTAATTAGTGTTCGTTGAACATATATATATAATCAACTTAAAGCTTTGATCTAAAAAGATTTTCAAGTTTATTTATGGTATTGCATAAATTGAATAAAATGATTAAGACTAGAAACAGAAGAACTTACTAAGAGAAGTGAACTGTAGAGCTGCTTGATTCCTCATTTCCTTTGCTTGGATTAGGTATCTTCTTCTTCTTCTTCTTGTACGGAATCCCTCTCGCCTTAGCTTGAGAGTCCCTCACTTCTCTGAGATAAACACGAATAGCACCGCTCGCGAAAGGGTTTGTCTCCGGCGAACCTCCATTCTCTTCATAGGCAGCACGAAGCCGGCCGATAAGAGCATCAAGACTACCCCAAGCTTGCCTAAGCGGACAAGTACAAGGAGCAGGCGGCTCCGGCTGACCATAAAACATGCAACCTTGTAAGTGAACTTTAGTCTTACCAAACTGATCCAGATACCGGAGGAAATCAAGAATATGGCTGCAGTTGCACTGAGTAAGCGGGACCGGCGGCCGCTGATTCCTCAAGTATTGACCGAAAGTGTTCCAATCCCTTCGTTTTTGAGATTCATATCTGCTCGGCGGCTGAGGTTGATGGAAATCATCGGATCCCTCGTCGGAAACATGATGTTTTCCTCTTTCAGATGACATGTTTGGTGATGGAATCAAGATTATTAATGAGCTAGATTTGTGCTGGATCGAGAGATCGGAGAGGTAAAAAGAATAGGGTAAGAGAGAAGAAGAAGTTCACATCATTGGAGTAGTGATGAGGAGACAAAGAATGGGGCCATATATATATGAATAAGTTGCTTTCTCTATTGTCTTTTCTTTCACAAATTTCATTTTTAATAATTTCTCTTTCTTTTTTTTCAATATTTTGCACTGTGGCATGAACTATACGTTTTCCCTCCCTAAATATACAATAATTTCAACTTCATTTTCATAGTTGAAATCTTGTTTACTCTTATTATCAGTTTGATTTTTTTATTTAATTAACTAAATAAAAAAGAACCAATAAACTATATTTCAAATGATTTAAGTTTCGATCTTCCTATAATTGCCTTTCCCTTCCTAATTATAAAAAAAAATATTAAATAAAAAAAATGTTTGTGTATGTATAAAATTTAAAACTGGAGTGGACCGACCGGTTTAATTAAGTTGATAGTAAACTGATGATAAGTTCAGTTCTTTTGAATAAGTAGAAAAAAATGTTATGAGCTGATGAACTATTGAACTGATTGAATCGTCAAAATTGCAATTATAGTCAATTTATTATTTTTGGTTGAATTGATTATTTGACTACTTTCATGTTAGAAGAATTAATAAAAAAAAAGTCAATATAATCTCAATTAGTAAGGAAATTCTACGTATATATGTAAATATGAGACTGAAATTAATATTCTTTTAGTCTGTTTGACAGATGCGAGTTTATAGGTGATAATTGATATGTGAAAAAAGTGTCAACGTGCTTCTGAACTTATGATATAAAATCATAAAATTAAGTTTTTTTTGAACAATTAATCCTAAAATTCTTTATTTTTAGTTAGATTATTCTATAATTGTATTTTAAAAATGCGAGAAATAAAAATCGGAGATGAGAGATGCAAAAAAAAAAATTAGAAAATTCCCTAATTATTATGATAAAATTATCCTAAACCTATTTTTTATAATAAAAATATAAATTATAAAATATTCTGATCCCAAAATAAAGAGTTTTGAGATTAATTGTTCAAAAAAATAAAAATCCTACGTCACAAGTCGGGGGCGCTTGACCCTTTATTCATTGATATATTCACTTATTTGGCAAATTTAATTATCTTTTGTTTCTTTCTCAAAGAATTCTAAAAAAAAAAATGATTATAAGATTTTTTTTTAATATTTGCTATTTTTATATTATATATAATCTGAATTATACTAAATAATAAATTGAACTTACTTTTATGAAAAGAATAAAAAATAAACAGAAAATATTTTACTTTTCAATTAAAGTATCAGCTATTATTATATGGAAATTTTAATATTATATAATCTACAAATAATTCTATCACTTAAAATAATTGAATTGATATTATATATTAAAAAATAATACTATATGTATAGGTATTTTTATCTAAATATTTACTCTCTACATTCTAAATTGACGTGCAATTTAAGATAAATACAAATATTTAAAAAAAAATTATCTAGACACAATAACTTAATTCATTAAAAAAATTTACACATATCCCTATTTAATATAATAATTTTTTTCTAATGTTTTTAATATTTTTAGTTTTAGTGTATTCAACTTTAATACTCCCTCTACTTCATAATATTTATCTCATTTGAAAAATTATTTTGGTCAATAACACTTGTCATTTTAAAATATCAAGTAACCATTTATAGATATTTTTTCAAGTTTATCTCTAATAATAAATAAGTTAATGAGACTAATAAAAAGAGTAGTCAAATTTAAAGATAGCAGTAATTAATAACGACAATTAATTAACTAATATGTCTATAAATTAAAATATATTTAATACTTTATTAATTTATGTAAAATAGTCGAATATATAAAAATTATGAACTGGATAAATTAAAGCAGAATAATAAATGAGTGTCTATAACTTAACAAAGTAAAAATAAAAATAGCACATTTTAATTTAGAATGGAATGAGCAATAAAATTATACAAATTATAAGCTCGAAAAAAATTTGAAATAAAATTTTATACTCCCTCCGTCCCGTTTAAGAAGTCCCATATTCCATTTTGGGATGTCCCATTTAAAAAGTCCCATTACTATTTTTAGGATGTTTTTCTATTGAATACCCTACTTTACCCTTATTTTAGTTATCTTAGAAGAGCTCTATAAAAAATTCCACTATCATTAATAGGGGTAAAACATGAAAAAACATAAAAAGACAAGAATAATTAATATTTTCTTAATCTGTGTGTAAAGTCAAATTGGACTTCTAAAGTGGGACGGAGGGAGTATATTGTTTTATACTAGTATTGAGTTGTAGTCTATATTGTGTGTAAATTCTAGAGAAAATTTGGAATTTACCTAAAATAAAGAAATAATAGAACTTTATACCTCAACACAGAAAAGATGGCGAAAATACATCACTGTTTTGACTTTTTTGTGATTTTACTCTTTAAGTTTGAATATTTATTATTTTACTCTGACACACACACATGACACATGCTCTCTTTCTCTCTCTCTCTCTCTTTTTCTCTTTTTCTCTTTCTCTTTTTCCTTTTTTGCGTGTGTACAGGTCTTCCACAATATTATGCAGAATCATTTTTCATTCACTTCTCTTTTATTCATTCACTTTACATTCAATTCTTTTTTATTCATTCAATTTTCTTTAGGTCTTCCATAATTATGCAGAACTATTTTTCATTCAATTTATTTTTGTTCATTCAATTCTTTTTTGTTCATTCAATTTTATTTTTTTTAAATTAACTGGAGATTACAAATTTCATTTCCATTTTCTATGAATATTAAATTTTAAAGCAAGCTTATTAGAAAATTAAATGAATGTCAAAAATCTATTTTATTTCCATTTTCCATCTTATTATCATGTTATTACGAGTATCATATATAGCAGATTATTATATGATAATGTAATCATATTGCTGGATAATATAAGATATAAGTACAGTATCACATTATCATATGATTATCATTGTATCAGCTTATCATATGATTATCACAGCTTCACCTAAAATGTAATTATCAATGTATCATATTGCATTTTAATCTTATTATTATGCCATTATCAGTATCGTATGTAGCAGATTATTATCATCTCATTATCATAATTTTTTTATAATTTTTTTCATGCAAGTATCATATTATCATATTATTATCATTTTATTATCAATAAGAACCTTATCATAATTCACATTATCATCTCGTTATCATTATTTTTATGTAATTTTTTCCCATAGATGTATCATATTATCATACTATTATCATAACTTTATTATTTAATTATCATCTGGTTATCACTGATATCATGTTTTTTTTGTAATTATCACGTACGTTATCATATTTTTTTTTTGTAATTATCACGTACGTTATCATCCAATTATCATAACCTCATCATACTTCATTATCATCTAGTTATCATAATTTTTATGTAATTTTTCTATATAGGTATCATATTATCATAACTTTATTATTTAATTATCATCTGGTTATCACTGATATCATGACTTGATTTTGTAATTATATTTTCACGTACGTTATCATCCAATTATCATAATCTTATCATACTTCATTATTGTCTAGTATCATATTATCATATGATTATCACAATATTACATTATCACATGATTATACAATTTCACCGTATCATATAATTATCAATTTATCATATTGCATTGTCATCTTATTATCATGTCATTATTAGTATCATATATAGCAGATTGTTATCATAATTTTTTTTCAAGCAAGTATCACATTATCATACTATTATTATTTTATTATCAATAAGAATCTTATCATACTATTATCTTCACATTATCATCTCGTTATCATAATGTTTATGTATTTTTTTTCATATAGATATCATATTATCATACTATTATCATAACTGCATTATTTAATTATCATCTGATTATCTCTGATATCATGAATTTTTTTGCAATTATATTTTCACGTACGTTATCATCCAATTATCATAACCTTATCATACTTCATTATCATCTATTTATCATACTGTTGTGTTATATAATAATGTTATGATAACAACGTGATAATCATATGATAATCAGACATTTTTTTTATAAAAAAAAATATTTCTCTTCAGTTTTATGATAATGATATGATAATGCAGTGATAATTATATGATAATCAAATGCTGTTTTTTTTGCAAAAATCGTTTTTTATGCAGAAACTCATTATTTTCATCATAATATTGTCTCTTATGCAGATTTTTAGATATAAAGTTGAAAAAATTCAAGATTAATTTATTTAGATCTGAAAATTAAAATAAATCGTATTTATCACCACGAATTAAGAAAAAAATCGCTAAAATCAAATATGAAAGGACGACGAAACGATGGCGGGGCGACAGAGAAACAACGAAGAAAAAAGAATAAAAATAGAGAAGAAAAGAAGAAATAAATAAAAGAAGAAGAAAAAAATGGTGAAGAAAAATGAATCAGAGAAGAAGAAGAAAGAGAAGAAAGAGAGAAGGAGAGAAGAATGAGAGAAGGAGAGAGAAAAAAAGAAAAAAAATGACAGGTGTTGCTTAGAGTAAAATAAATATGATTACAGTAAAATAATAATAAGTAGTAGGTATAATTATAATATAAATATGTCTTAGAGTAAAAAAATAAATATATTAAAAGAGTGATATATTTTCTTTATCTTTTCCTTATTGAGGTAGGAAATCATATTATTTTCAAAAATAGAGTATTTTTCCTAATTTTCTCTAAATTCTAAATCTTTTGGATTCTTCGAAGCTACTTCTTGTGGCCTTTTTCGATATAAATTTCATTCATAATTAACAAAAAAAGAAAACGGTATCTATTAACAATTGTTTAAGACTTAAAAAGACCAATTGCTGATTATGTTACGTCATCAAACACTTAAATAGTTGTTTGAAGTTTTGTTTGATTACCAAATAACTAAGCCAAACACAATTAAAATAAATTGAATTGTGTTTAATATCATAAACATTCACTTAAAAATCATTTGGTATTATCATTAATTCTACTCGATCAGTCTCCATGAAGTTGAAAATTATTAGTGGGTCTCTAAAACTACAAATATGAAACTCCAATATCAAGTGGGTCTATAGATCTGAAAATGGGACACTTCAGATACCATATAAAATTTCAATGAGTCATAAAAATACCGGATCCAAGTGATAATTAACAAACATTAATTATCAATTAATGTACAAATTTTATTCTAATTTATAATTATAATATAAAATTTGTGACTTAGCAATTATTACATCAACTTTTATTTTTTGAAAAATTGGTACACCGATCAATTATGCAACAATACGTGGCTATATATCATGATGCATGTGCACGTTAGTGTTTTTCTAATTTGGTGTACCAATTTGTCAAAAAATAAAAATTGATATGGTAATTGCCAAGTTTTTAAGTTCGTATTATAATTGCAAATAACCCGTAATCAGAAGTCTAATTAATGATGTAAAAACAATCAAATCTTTGCAATTACTTTGAAAATCTAACCAAAAAAGTTAAAAGTTATAAATCGATATAATTTTTTTTTTTAAATAATTCTGATTTGATCAATTTGCTGAAAATTCATTCAATTTTTTTAAAATTGATTTAATTATATCTACGCAATTCGAAATTGGCATAAATTTGAAACAATAATTTCTCTAAACCATGTAATATCTCAATCGACAATTCTTTTTTTCTGAATTTTAAAAGTAACAATAATATTGGATTTTAGTTGGAATTCATTTTGTAATAGAATATACTAATTGATTTTTATAATATTTAATGTTTAATAATTGTGTTATCTATAATGAACCAATGAAGATAAAAAACACTCGCGGATGAGGAAAAATACATACATATAAAAATGAGTATACACCGTAAAAATTATGTCACGTTATTCGTATAACAAACCAATTAATTTATATATAAAAGTGTGGATTATGGTTATGCAAATTAGAGCAACCATGTACAATTTTACTTATATCAAATCAAAGATTACATAAAATTTAGATTTATTAATATTTATATACTAAACTTTAACCTACAATCAACTACATATTTGTCCATGTTTCTATCCAGTGAGAATGTGTTATTACCCTAACATACCAAAATACTACGAAAGCAAGTTCTACTCAAAATAAGCTAAAAATCATGCTAATGACCGGACCTACCAACCATACTACTAGGCAGAAAAAACCCATAAATACGGTTAACTCTTGGCCATTTTTCAGTTAAAATCTACCAATCAGTTCTATTAATAAATAAGGTTGTAGATCTGTTAAGGCATAAATATCCTCACAATAATCCAATTCTTTTTACACTTCACAACAAAATAATAGTATTGGCTAATTATTATAAATCGATTATGTAGTATTAATTAACTTTCAACAATTTGAATATATTAGTGCAAATATGTATATATATATATATAATTAAAGTAGCACCTTATTTTCTAACAAAAAATGAGATTTTACCGAGTTATAATTCAAATGATATAAGTACTGACCAGAAATTAGTAAGATTATAGGTTTAATTCCTCCCACATTTCCAATCATATATATATATATATATATATATATATATATATATATATATATATATATATATATATATATATATATATATATATATATATATATATATATATATATATATATATATATATATATATATATATATATATATATATATATATATATAAGATAGAGGTTTTGGCATTAAATCAAATGTGGTTGATTTGAAGGTAACAATTTAAATTCTTACTAGCCATGATTTTGAGAGTAAGGAAACCTAACCTAAGGTGCACGTCAATTTAATGGAGATGACACCTTACCAATCTAATTGGGACCCATGCATTCGATACTCTTTGTTCTCATATTTTAATCTTAATTCATACATACATATATATTATCATTATTTGTTAATTATAACTAAATTAATATTTATATGAATAGACTACCTTGCATTAATTAACATGGTTGGACCAAACTTTCAACATATTTTCTTCAAGACACATTGGACAAATACACGATATTTTTTAATATATAATTTCACTTTATATATAACGTACAATTATAATTTTCTTGTTTTTTTTTCAATATATGATGGTTTTGCAAACTAGTAAGTTTTGGATATGATTTGGATAAGTGAATTTGAATGTAATTTGAATATTTTTCTTTTTTTATCAGTTTGTTTATAATTATAAAATAGATTGATAGCATTTTTCCTGTTAGAAGTTACATATAATATGTTTGATGATACATTCCAATATGTTTATAATGATTTTAATATAGTTTCAACAGCCTTTTTAACATGCAATGCTTTCTTCTGATTTTATGTATTTTTGTTATAATTAAAAGGAGGGGAGCGCTTAGTACAAATTAAGTGCGAACGATGTGAATATAATATCAGTATTTTTTTAATATTATTTTGTATATAATTTCAAAAGTTGCACACAATATGTTTGACGACATGCTGTAATAATACCGTTACAGTTCTAATATGATTCCACTAAAGTTCAAATTATTTTATCTAGTTTTATGAACCAACTAACTCAATAATATTAACAGAAATGGGTTTAACCAAATTAATTAAAATTATAAAATATAAAACAGAATCAATCAAATAATTTGATTAATTTGGTTTACCGATAAAAAGTCAATACATTAAACTTTAAATCATAATTATATCAATTTTTATATGCTAATCAATCCAAACAAATAAATTAACTATACAAAAAGAACAATTAATTGAATAAAATAAAGAAATGGATTAGTTTAATTATTATATTTAACCGAATTTTGATTCTCTCCTGTTACACCTTACAATTATAGCACAAAAAGATGACACACAGAAGCATGCAGCTTGTCGGCATAGTTTTGGCGATTCAATAATTTCCCTACATTCTCGTTTCAAAGAAAACAAAACATGTCCCTACATAATTCACCTTTTTTTGACATACTAAAGAAAAAACTCCAAGGTAAATTTATCACTCCAACACAGTAGTGAGAAAATGATATTAACAGAGCAAAATATATTATAGTTGATATTCAATAATTTTTTTATATCAACTAGGACGGAACTCAAAATGTTTTATTTTTTAAATTGTGTTTTCGTCCCCGACT